>NW_021319178.1:25027522-25054980 GCF_001605985.2 Dendrobium catenatum
GTTTCTGCTCCTGCTCCTTGGCTTCCCGGTTTCCCTGCCTGCTGGGTTGTTCGGTTCCCTGCATTCCCAGTTCCCCTTGCTAGATGTTTGGTTCCTGCATGGCTTTCCCGGTTCCCTTGGCATTTGGCTGTTCGGTTTTGCTCTTGGCTGTACCGTTTCCTCTTGTGCTTGTTCTGTTCCTGCTCCCTTGCTGTGGCTGTTCGGGTGGGGGGTCCAAACGTGCCTTTAATGCTTCCTTTTTCTTGCTTAAACTGGTCCTGAAAATTTTGCTTTCTCTTTTCATATTTTTATGCGCACAAGTACATTTGATATTGAATTTTATACAACTCGTTCTATATGGGATTGGTAGAACTTCCTTGCGGCGGGATTCATCGGCTCTTAGGAATAGTTTCTTCAAGATCACTTGGCTTACTTTCTCCAACTTCAGACTCAATTACATCATGATTTTTCATTTTTCTTAAAGACTTAAAGAAAAAAATGGAAAACTTAATAAAAACCTAGGCTCTGATACCAAAATGATGCAACCAAAATTTTGAGGAAAACTAAGATTGCATATAAAATATTTGTCTTCCTTTCAAAAATAACTTTAACAAACACAACAATAAAATAGGACAAAACACTACTTATATTAGAATATAAAAACACCTAAGAAAGATACAAATGGGGTAGAAACTTGCAGAGAGAAGAAGTAGATAATAAGCTCGAGACGAAAGTTATAGAGAGGAGAAGAGAAAGGGGAACATAGCTCGCAAGCTATCAAAGAAGAACCCTCAGGTTTTCATACTCCTAAAATCATCCATAACTCTCTTTTAAAACTTGCCCAAATCTCTCCTTTAAATAGGATAGAAGCAGCTCAAAGGACACCCAAACAGCCGCCCAAACAACCAACCAAAAACAAGTGGAAAAATGTATCATTTAAGGCTCCCAGAAATCGAACCACCACAATCAGGAACCAGGACAAAAACAGGAACCGAGGGACCCAGGCAAAGGAATCGAACAGCCAGCAAGGGGAACCGGGATAGCAGATAACAGAACCGAACAACCTAGCAAGGGAAACCGGGAAAGCCTGCTTACATCAAATCTCCCCTGTTTGAGAGATTTCCACAATAATTTAGCTTGATTTGTGTTCCATCAAAGATGCATTCTTCTTTCAAATGTTGCGTCCCTTAATTTTATATATTTTTTCAATTGAAGCACAAATACTTTGTATCAAATTTAAACCTTAATTATAGTTTTAGCCAACTCTTACTCATTTCCCACAATAATTTAACTTGATTTGTGTTGGATTAATTTCAAATAATGTTAGCCAACTCTTACTCATTTCCCACAATAATTTAACTTGATTTGTGTTGGATTAATTTCAAATAATGCCATGATATTGTTGTTTACTTTTTCACCACGTTATTGCATATTTCCCTATCAATTCTTGCCTGCTTCTCAGCACAAATAAATTAGGTTGTGGCGTCGCTTCTGGCATAATTCACAAATTTATTTTGATTCATTTATGAATTTTGGCATAGATTTATGGCTGGCTTTGAATCTAACATTAATTTTCAACCTTTCTTGTCGGGCTCTTGACAGACAATGGTAGTTTTATCCATGCCTCCTAGCTCCAGATATATAAAATGATGGAATTTGCTAGCATACTTCGCTTATCCTTGAATCATTTGAAATGTTTTCATATTTGCTTTAAACTTTTCGCCTATCCCAGTCGTCAAATCTCCTATTTACGTTTGTATATTCTTGGCATCTACCTATTGTACCTCTGAACTTCTACTGTCACCGATGAAACTATTTTGTCAACTTTTGGTCATATTATTGCACTTTATGGCCAAGCAATGTTTTCATGGTATAATAAAAGATTGGTGCAAACCTTCCACCAAGCATCAAGCAAATTAATGAACAAGGAATATAATTATAAACCAATCTTAATGGCATGGAGCTGGAGGCAAGAGATCACTGTCGAAGAAGAAAGGTAGGGGTAGACCTAAAAAGACTTGGTTAGAAAATATTATGAATGACCTTTCTTTATTAGATTTAAGCGAGAATTTGACTTTTAATAGGACACAATGGAGAAAAAGGATTCATGTAGCCGACCCCACGGAGTGGGATAAAGGCTTGATGTTGTTGTTGTTGTTGTATTTGTAGACTACTTACTTTCTTATAGAGATTGAATATTTCAATTGCCATGTTTTTTCTATTTTAAAAGAACATTTCTTTATCTTATAACTTATTGTGCATTTTCACTTCACTAGCAAGTTTTTGTATGATTTATTTTAACATTTTAATTGGTTTTCATCTGACTAGATGTTTTATTCTGTATCAAATTTGCAATTTTTTCTTAATAAAAAAGATATAAAAGATATGTATGGGCTTAAGTAGCCTTTTCACTTAACAAGTTCTCGTCGATTTCTTGGGGAGTTTACCATTGTGAGCTTGAATGCTACTGGCATAATTTTTTTTTCTATCATAAATTTATCTTCCATTTCATATCCACCCACTGCCAACGCTCCCATGACTCATCCTTAAGTCGTTATCATAATGATGGTAGTCCATTTATTTATTTTTAAAATTAGTTCAAAAAATTTTAATCCAATTTGGAGGGCAAAGTCACCAATACCATCCAATGTCAAATTTATTGACAATCATAGCAATAGGAAAGGGGGCATCTAATAAAGCTTTATTAACCCCACTTGACACAATAATTTTATTGTTTTTCATCTTTTTATTGACCTTGCCAATCTGCAATAACTTATAACTTTTCTTAATGTTTTTGAAATTTTTTCTCTTTCCATTTAATTTCTTAAACCATTAGATGCATTCTTCTTTCAAATGTTGCGTCCCTTAATTTTCTATTTTTCTCAATTGAAGCACAAATTCTTTGTATCAAATTTAAATCTTAATTATAGTTTTAGCCAACTCTTACTCATTTTCCACAATAATTTAAGCTGATTTGTGTTGGATTAATTTCGAATAATGCCATGACATTGTTGTTTACTCTTTCGTGCAATCATATTTCAAGTTTGAACGTGTATGCGATTTAGGATTGCATGAGTTGTCCATTGGTTTCAATTAGGCTTTCAGCGCTCCTTTACTCTTTATCAATTTGGATGTAAAAAGAATTTTAATGTTCAAAAACTGCTTCAGATATGTTATTGAATTCAATTTATAAGTTATTGAGAAGACCTATGCGAGGATGGATAATCAGCTTTAAGTGGACAAATTTGGGTCATTCAATCTGCAAAAGGGTGGGTCTGAGCCTGAAACTCTTTATAAAGAAGGATAGGAAAATAAGCTTTCTGCAAATCTTCCTTCTTGTAGAGTTCAGCGTGTGTGGTGACCATATGGGTTAGGAATATATGCTTGTTTTGTTGATTTGGTACTGGATTAAGAAGGCCTTTGTTCGCTGAATTATAATTATTTCGGAGCCTAATTGCAACAAGATTTTAATGGATTATCTATTTTCCTATCGCCCGTTCTGTGGAAATCAGCTGAAGAATTGGCGTTCTGTGCTTCTGAAATTTATTTTGGTTCAATTTGTTTACATTGCGTTTTACATTAGGGTTATCAGTTTTATTAGCAAATTACAATAATTACTTGTCTGACGAGTTACATTGATTCTGCCAATATCGATTGTTTTTAATCATCTTCTAGATTTGGTAAAACACAAATAATAGCTGCAGTACGAACACTTCTAATGGCCGCCCTGTTGTGTCGAAAACTATGCTGGACGCAGAAGTCATTCGCTCGGATATGCCACACTTGGTAATGCCCTTTTTCTATTTCCCTAAAATTTTTCCCATTTTAGTTTTCTAAGAGAATGATCACATGCACTTACGTTCTTATCCTCTATCACTTTCTTAAATATGGTGGTATTTTGTTGTATTCGTTAGTTCTGTGCTAGGAAAGAGAGTATATTGAACTTTTTTTTTTTCCGTTTACATTGCGTTTTACATTAGGGTTATCAGTTTTATTAGCAAATTACAATAATTACTTGTCTGACGAGTTACATTGATTCTGCCAATATCGATTGTTTTTAATCATCTTCTAGATTTGGTAAAACACAAATAATAGCTGCAGTACGAACACTTCTAATGGCCGCCCTGTTGTGTCGAAAACTATGCTGGACGCAGAAGTCATTCGCTCGGATATGCCACACTTGGTAATGCCCTTTTTCTATTTCCCTAAAATTTTTTCCCATTTTAGTTTTCTAAGAGAATGATCACAATTTGGACATGCGACATTAATTGGACCATTTTCCACTTGAACTTAGCACTTGCGTTCTTATCCTCTATCAGTTTCTTAAATATGGGTATTTTGTTGTATTCATTAGTTCTGTGCTAGGAAAGAGAGTATATTTTTTTTCCTTTGGAAGGATAATGAGTTTTTTCTCTTAATTTTATTTTCTGTTATTTTATATATTTTTTAACACGTGGTCACATCATCAATCCTTATAATTATTTGATCAGTCATGAAGCCCGCGAAAAACTGAACTTTTTTTTGGTTGCTTTATCATAAATTCTTAGTATAGGCTTGAATTGGTATTTTGGGGCTATTTGGTTTGCTAAAAATAAGAATGCATAGTAAATTTGAATGCAGTGGAAAAGTAGGCAATGTATTTGAAATGTCTTAAGTTGTTTGGATGGTTATAAAATAATTGTAGATGATTATTTTTTTTTTTTAATATTTGACTTGGAAGTAAAATGAATATAGTGTAAAGATCAATAATGATAATGGTTGGCAGTTGACAGTTGACAGTTGTTGTCAGCAATGATGGCTACAGGTGGTGGTTGATGGCTCTAATAATGGTGGCCAACGGTGGCAACGATAGTCTATAATGTCGGATGATAGCCAACAAAAAATGGTGGGTAGTGGTCGATGGGAGGCTGCAACAACGATGTGAGGTGGTAGCTAGCTATGATGGTGGCTAGGGGTCATAATGGTAGAAAGTTTGTTAGTTAAATACTTTAAAATTTTATTTTGCATTGTCAGATTATAAGTTTTGGATGAAAAAAGTGGAAGGTTGCATTAGGCAGTTGATAGACAACATAAAATTTGTCGAATAATCATGACATAATCCTTTAAAGATTGTGTTAATGTTAGGACGTTCCCTGGAGGCAATGTGTTGTATGGCCTGAATACAGCGAGAAGTGTAAGGGCCTTTTCACCAGCCCATGAGTGCAGTATTAAATAGGCAAGGTTTCCCATATAATGGATTGATGTGGGCAAAGAAGCTAAGTCTATGAACCTAGAATTAGGATATGAATTTGTAATATAGATTCTTTTTATCGGAAAATTAATAGAATTAATAAATATTATGATTCATAAGAAGATAAATATTTTATGCTTTTGTGGAACTAAATAGATTGAAGAGAAGGCTAAAGAGATTAATAGTTTATGATTTAAACTATGGTACTCAGATAGGAATCATAGTAGAAATGGTGATGTATAAGAGCTTGATGAATAATGTTGTAATACTTAAGAATTGGATATATAATTATAGTTTTAAAAATAATTGTTGATACTAAGATTATTAATATTATAAGCGCTTTTGTTTCTTAAGTAGGTTTGGATGTGTTCAAAATTAGGAATGACTTAGAAGAATTAATACAAAATGTATCTTTTGAAGAAAAAAGTTTTTATTACAGGAGATTTAAATGGACATATTGGTAGAGAGGTAAATAATTTTAAAAGCATTCGTGATGGCAATGAGTTTGGAGCGATTAATAATGGTGGTAAACCATATTAGATTTTACTCTAGCTTATGATTTTGTAATTGTTGATATCTTATTTAAGAAAAGAGATGAGCATCTCATCACTTATAAGAATGGATATATTAAAACTCAGATTGATTATTTTCTTATAAGAAAAATAGATCATTTAGATTGTAAATATTGTAAAGTTATTTCCAAGTAAAAGTTTATATACCCAACATCGCTTATTAGCTGAAGGCGAGTCAATTTCAGGTTGGAGTCGACCTTGATCCAAAAACTCATTTTGACACCCTTAATTAAAAGAGAAGCATAATATTAAGTTAAGTGTTGCAGAGATGAGGATGCTCAGGTGGATGAGTGATTTTACACATAGAGACAGGACATGAAACGAGCATATACGTGAAAAGGTTTGAATAGCTCTAGTGACAGATAAGATTAGAAAGTGTTGCGTTAGATGGTTTGATCATATAAAATGTCGGTTTTTGATGACTCGATTAGGAAAGTAGATGTGTTAGATTTTGCATATAAGAAAAATAGAGGTAAACTTAAAAAAATTTGGTTAGAAAATATTAAATATATGATATTTCCTTATTAAATTTAAATGATAATTTGATTATTAATTGGATATAATAGAGATAAATTATTCATGTAGCCGACCTCACAGTGGGATAAATGTTTGATGTTGTTGTTGTTTTTATTATTATTATTATTATTATTATTACTTTAAATCAAACATCAATATTTTTAATATTCTTGTAAATGAAATATTTTATTTTATTTTTTGCTTCAAAATAAACAATCACTAAATAATATCTTAATGTAATCCTAGAAGTTTCTTCTGCCATTACTTTTTTGCTTTCACATACATAGTACCATTATATTGTACACCTCTCCAAAACGGACATAGTGGAATGTCCAGAGCCAAATTGTGGTCAAGGGTTTCCTTGAATTGGGCAAATTATTACGTCCGGTGTCCGGATTCTTCTGGACACCAATCTAAACGAGTCACGTCACCAAAATACACCGGGACTCAGTGTATTCAGGTGACATGGCACGTTTGGATTGGGTGTCCGGACGTCCGGTCACCGACCGGACGTGAAAATTCGCCATTGAATTGGGACTATTGAGGTGTCATTTTTCTTTGTAAACATAATGTTGCTTTACCTATCAAGTTGTATTGTAGTTACATGAAGGAATATGTAGATTATTTTTAAAATTTTATTTTGTGTGACATGGAATTTAGGGCTTTTCAGTTGAGGCTGTGAATCATGGATGATTTGGGCCACATCTCCAATTAATGGGAATTGATTGAGCTGACTTGTTATTGTATTTGTACATTGAATTGATATAGGAAAAGTTTAGTGGGTTTATTTCCCTTCATAAACAATTCAAAAGCAATAGGTAATACAAAATATATGATGTTGGATGTGGCTCTCATCTCTTTCAACTGTGATACTTTGCTCCTGGCCCCTTCCATGAACCATTGAACCTTACCATCTGATAGACTCATTATGACTCCTGTTGCTGATTGCCCATCATCCACTCTAAATGAAATGTCTTTTTATTGGTTTGTGACCACCTAGGCATATACGTCATCAAATATCTTAAGTGGTAGCCATTTTTAAGTTTATGAGTTCAGGTGCATGTTCGAATTAAGTTAAAGTTAGGGGTGCGACCGAGTCAAGCCGGCTCTTCGGGCTGTCGAGCTAGACAGCTTAACGAGCATGAGTTCAAACACCAGCTGCTCGACTCGCGAGCTTGTCGAGCAGCTCGTGTATTAGCGGCGGGAAAAATGAAAACGACAAGCGGGAAGTTGAAAACGACGCAGGTGGTAAGAAGTGGACGCGGGGAAAATTATACCGCGGGAAAATGAAAACCTCGGCTCGTTCGGATGACGCAGGAGAAGATTCGAACGACGCTCAGGCGGACGACGCGGATGCTTAAGCGAACGACGTAGGCAGGCGACGCGGGGCTTGTGTTTCTTGTAAACTTCCTCCTTCACTCCATGATAATCTGCAATACAAAAATTTGAAACTTTTTTTTTTCTTCAACATTTTAGAGTGAACAAGATTATTACTAACAAATGAAAATGTATAGGCTCTATAGATAATTTTGCTAAATATATAAAGTAAAACTCAATAAAAGTTAATCTACATAGATTAGAGAGATCACTAAATGAATGCTTTAAGGAATTTAGTAGAATGAATACATAGATTTTTCCTTAAAAGGTCTTTCTCTAAATGATATAATTTTTAAGCACTTTTTTAAAATTAAATTTAATGGTTTTCTTCTCCTTCATTCAAAAGAACCTATTCATGGCCTAAAGAATGCTGATGAGATCAACCATTAAATCCTAATTAATAGCTGTAAGTTTCTTGAAGTAAACTAGCCATTAGAACTAATTATTATTATTGGAGAAGTAACATGCTTTTTCTGTTTTTGGAGAAAGCCCACCAACAAGCTTATGCATTAATATCAAAAAAATAGTACAAGGTTCTTAAGGGAACATTTAGCTCCCTACTGCTTAAAAGAGTTAAAAAAAAAAAAAAAATTCTATGAGCCAGAGTTCTTTGCTGAGCACATGTACAAAAATTTCTAATAACATTCTAACAGGAAAGAACCCAGAACAAAAAAAAAAAAAAAAAACACAGAGAGAAAAATACTTATTAAGTTCATTCTTGTCATCCAAAAAGAAATCCCAAAAAAAAAAAAAAAAAAAACTAAAGAGTAATATAGTATTTTTTTGAACATTAAATTGGCATTCAAAACTTCTAATATAATCAAAAGGTATGGCCTGTAGCAGAACATGAGACATCCAAAAAATTGCCACAGCTAGGTGGAGATCTAGTAGAACTTGTCAATCGGGAGGAACAACATGCTTAAAAGTAATGTTAATCGTAAGAATTAGAAAAAAAGTCTGGAATGGGAGCACCTACAACAACAACATCAAGTCTTTATCCCACTACGTGGGGTTGGCTACATGAATCATTTTTCTCTATTATGTCTTATTAAAAGTCAAATTCTCGTTTACATCTAATAAAAAAAGGTCATTCTTAATATTTTCTAACCAAGTCTTCTTAGGTCCGCCTCTACCTTTCTTAACATAAGTCAAATCTAATACCTCTACTATCCTAACCGGGTCATCGGAAGGTTGCTGTTTTGTGTGACCACACCATCCAAGGAGACTCTCTCTAATCTTATCTTCTACTGGAGCTACTATAACCTTTTCACGTAAATTCTCATTTAGTATCCTATCTCTAAGGGTAAAGCCACTCATCCACCTGAGCATCCTCATCTCTGCCACACATAACTTAGTATTATGCTTCTCTTTTAATGACCAACATTCAGCACCATAAAGCATTGCAGGCCTCACCACCATCTTATAAAATTTTCCTTTAAGTTTGAGGGGTACTTTTCTATCACACAACAAGCCCGATGCATTCATCCACTTCAACCATCCAACTTGAATTCTACTGATAATATATCATCTATTTCATCATCATTCTGAACAATAGATCCAAGATATCTAAAACATGTACTTTTATTAATGACTTGATCGTCCAAAGTCACAATCCTCACACTAGGTCTATTACTACTAAAATTACACTCCATATATCCCGTTTTAGATCTACTCAAACGAAAACTTTTAGACTCTAATGTTCACCTCCATAATTCAAGTTTACCTTCAACTCCCTTTCTAGTTTTATCAACAAGAAGAATATCATCAGCAAAAAGCATACACCAAGGTACATCCTCTTGCAAATGTCTAGTAAGAATTTATATGGTTTGATAATATCTTCTAATATTCATGACTTCATAAAAAAGATTCGATACTAATCTTCTTTTTTTTCCCACTTTTAGCTCACTAATATTACACCCTCTTGCTCTCTTTTATCTATCTCTTAAACCTAATCACCATTTCTACACTAGCTATATTCCTCATCACCTCTATCTGACCCATCTCCTCACCAATCATTGTCCCCTATGGTAGTGATCAATTTTCTATTGAGTAAATTTCAAGCATTCATCTGTAACTTTAGCCTTCGGTGGTTGTTCCCAATTATTTGATAGAAAAATCTCTCTGTATTATATTGACATAATTATAACATCTAATCACTCCATCAACCACCACTTTAAGAATTTGCCTTTACACCTGGCTAAATGAAGAAAAAGAAAGAGTGATACTCTTTAGTATTGTGTAGCCTGGGAAAATTATCTCCACGCCTTAACAATCAATAATTTGAAGATTAAATTTTGATAAAATATGTTGAGAGAGTCATCACAGTGTGACATCCACTCTTAATTATTTATAGAGATTAATTGTCTTTGTAATATCTCTATCTCGTATTGATAAATCTATCTTCTTTACCACCATCTTTGTCTTGTTATCTAGTTGCTATTTGATCCTGTATATCATTTATATTGAATTGTCCATGACATTTTGAAGGCCCAACTTGATGAAAACTTTATCCTACACAGCATCTTTATAATCACAAGCAATAAATTTAATAGTTTCTCCCATTGTTCTAGCATTTGATATCCTTGCTTCCAAGTGATAAGGCCATATAACCTTAATCATCTTCTAAGTATCTGCATAGAATGTTGAGATATTATCTTCTTCATTCTTCAACAAGTTACTCAATTGAGATTGAGTTCCTCTTCAAGTTAGGATTGTGCCTCATATGAATTATGATGAAGCTTCCACATTGTCCCAATTTAAATATTAATATGCACATCATCAACTCTTATAATATTCAAGAGTGCACCATTAAAAAGATGTACCTTATAGCAATCTCTTGCAGAAAATTAGATATAATATTTATGTGAAGTTGGATTAAAAGATACACTTGAGTATAAGATCCAAGACTCGATAGGGGTATCCTCACATAGGAACAAAGTATTATAGATCTCTTTGCAACATCCATAGATTCCTTCATTTGATTTGATTTGTTCAACTCTCCTCATATGTATAATCTTTTCTATATAGTCATATGTGTATAATTTTTTTAGGGGTGTCAATATTTGACATGACCAGAAAATCTGACCCGAATCCGGCCTGAAAATTTTGGGTTTGGGTCAACCCATTTGAGAAACATATCGGATTTGGGTTCAAGATTTTTACCCATTGTCTTGATTTGGTCGTGTCTCGTTTTGGCGTCGCCTGGTCTGGTCGAGTCGCGTGGGCGTCACCTGGTCGAGTTGTGTCGGCGTCTGGTTGAGTCTCATCGGCATCATCTGATCGATTATCTCATCACCCAGTCACATGTCTCGGCGTCGCATGCCCGCATGCCCTTAGCCCTCGCAACCTAAGACTGGCCACCGTTGTCGTCTACCTGAATGCCCTAAGTGCGTCGTGTGTCTCCTGAAGCCAACGCCTAAAGCCACCGCATGACCTCAGACCAACCACCCACTGTCTCGCTGTCGCCTAAAGCCAACACTACCTAAGCCCTGAAACCAACTCCTGTTGTTTCGAGTTACAGGTCGTGTTGGGTTGACCCGAACCTAAAGCGGGTTGGGTTCATGTCCAAAAAATTGACTCATTTTTAAAAACGGGTTAGATTCGAGTTAACCCAAATAGTGACGGTTTGGACCTGAACCCAACCTATAATCCGATTTTGACAGACCTATTCTTTTCCATATCGTCAATCTTACAACTTCATCAATATGCATCAAGGTGACCTTTGGTTTAACTCTTTTATTGATATTTAGTTCGATTTCTATTGTTGTCTCTTTCTATACCATTTACTTTACTCTTAAAATTGTAACTAGGAAAAGACAACCTTATTAGATTTTTCTCCTTGTGTTTAGAATCATGCTACGAAAATTATTGAACTTTTTCCTCATAAACCGCATGCACTACAAACAATTGTCTTAGGGGTTGTTTGGGATGGCTTTTTCATTGCTTCTTACAATGGAATTTAAAATTTTTGTATTAAAACTTCGTTTTAAGTAGCAATAAAAAAACCGTCTCAAATGAAACCTTAATCAAACCCAGCTTTATAATAGTGATGATAACAAGTTCATTGCATGAACTCTATCAACAAAAAATGAAATCCATCGAGCTCCACAGGCTTGTGATCAGATTGAACTAATTCATTAATAATGCTACATAAGCATCTTTAACCATCTTGGGATTAAAAATAGCTAATCTTCTTGGCTCACAGTTGTCATCTTTAACTCAAAAATGGAGGAGGAACAATGTGTTTTCTTTCTATATTTTGTTTAGAAAAATCACCAATACAGCACTCAGCACTCAGCACTCAGCACTCATAATGATGTGGACTTAATGGAGATGATTTTGGATATTTTCTTATTGATTTAAATGTTTATGAGTCATTGATAACGCATGCAGTGCACCGATAGATCCAGGGGACTTGAACCTTCTTTAATTAAATCCTTTTTCCTCCATCAATTCATAGGATTTTTGTCTGCTTGTGATGACTTTTTTTTATTTTTTTATGCTATTTTATTTCCTTTTGATTTTGATAGGTGTGACACATATTTGAGCATTATTGTTTGTACTTGATTGTAAGGATGCCAAGGATGCAAAGCTTCATTTCGTTTACTATAAAATATAATTACAAGAGTTTGCAACAATAAAAAAGGGAAGGTTACAATGTGTCGTGTGTTGTGACCAAAAGAAGGCTAAGAAACAAATCTCTTAAAACCAATCAAAGAGCATACCTATATTTAAAAAGAAATAAGTCTGGGCTAGGGGTGCAAATGAGTCAAGTCGAGATCGAGTCAAGAGGTATTTGGGTCGAGCTAGAATGTCAAATATTGAGCTTGAGCTCGTACTCGTGTCAAGCTCAAAATTCGAGCTCCGCCTCGATTGATATGCTGTCTCTCAAGACTAGGTTCTCGTGGGCATGGGCGGATCCCAATGGTAGTGAGGGGGGGGGGGCAAATGCCCACCCTCAAAATTTTTTTTTTAATAATTTTAGAGGATATTTTTTGGAATATTTTGAGTATTTTGGGTATTTTGCCCATCTAAAAAAAAATTTTTGCCCTAATTTTATCAATCCTAATCATTTTTGCCCATCCCCTACTAAAATCTTTTTTTTGCCCACCCTAAAAAAAGATGCCGGATCCGCCCCTGCTCGTGGGCTAGGCCATGTCAACTCTAACTTGTGCGGGTCAGGTCAACCGTAACATGCACGGGTCAGGTTCCAATTTAAAAGTTGTACATGTTTAGATCCGGGTCAACTCGGGTTCAACCGAACCCAACTCGCCAACTTGTTTTGACACCCCTACATCAAGCTCGAGTTCGAGCTCGACTCGCGAGCTCGATAAGCTCAGCTTGTGAGCTCATAAACGAGTAGAGCTCAAGCTGATTTGACTTATTTACACCACTAATCTAGGCTCGACATGCGCAAAATATATTTAGAATCATGTGTGATCAAAAAGAGAAAAAAGCCCCCTCAACCAACCAGGAAGAACTTGCGAATAGTCACAAGTTGCCAGCACGACCATCCAGGGAAGCAACAGTGGATGTCCGAAAGCAATCATCATAGCCCAGCAAACCACCGCATCAATCCGAATGCAGAGAGAAGAATAACTGGATAACACATAGCTCACATTGGCCTGTTGGTTGAGAGTTTATGCTTCCAACAAAGATGTCTTAGGTTCAAGATATATGTTCTCATATATATTCAATAGAAGGAATGATAGGATTAACTTCTTCAGTGGTTTGTCTTTGAATTTTTATACCATTTTTAATAAATATCATAGCTTCCAATTCAAGCTCATCAAGTAATTACTAATATTCACATATCCTCAAGAGATTCAAATCCATCTCCAGCAACACCCCACATTCTGTTGTCTCCTTCCATATAAGTTGGAGTTTTCCTTGAAAGAAGCCGAAGGTTTGCATGCACATAAACTAAATCTTTAGCATGTTGTGGAATAATTTTATTTCTCTTCATTGATTGGATGAATGAGTATGTGCTCCAATTTTTTTTCATAACAAGATGAGGATGAAACTTGGCCAAGCAATTTTATGGCGATTGTTTGAAGTATAGGTGTTGAAGCTCCATGTATAATCAACCATATTTTTGGATCAATTCTCCACCTATCACGCAATGACACTTGTTCACCAAAGTCCTCTAAATAATCAAAAAAATAGAAAGCTCAATATTGACACTTCTTCTCTCCTCCTCATTTGAAAAATAATGTTTCAAATATGTCTTCCTCATATTTGAAATTTCTAAATCTTTATGTAGTGAAACTCTTTAAAGAATTAGCAAGACACAGAAGAAAAAGATAAGCAAATTAACTCGTTTTCATTGAAATTATAGAAGAACGAAAATATAATAGAATAATATCACTATGAAGAATCAATGTGTCTCTTTTGCACTTCTTCTTCCTTAATGTACGGAGTTGCTCAAACAAATAATGACTAAACACTCTGATGATTGTATCTAGTACTTCCCTAGTCTCACTTAGATTTGACTCTAAGAGAGATCTAAAACACTATAAAAAATACTATAATTATATAAGTGACTGAACTCTCTTACGAACATAACACAATAACTATTCATGAGAAAATATAAATTAAGCAACTAGTGCTGTGAAGCTTAAAAAATTGATGCTGCAATGCCCATAAAATTAACTAAAGTCGCTGCGCTGATATTTTTGCTCTGCCATGGTACCTGCTAATGTGGATCATTTAGTGAACAATCACATCATTTCACTGACATGTTATGTTCTTTGGAAGTTGCAACTACTACGTTGCGGCACTAATGACCTATAAATGTTGCGGCGCTTGAATGATAAATTTGGCAATGAGGTGAAATAGATTGTGACACCGCAGCGCTTGAAGATAGTGAACATGGCGCTGCAATGATGAATATTTTGACGCCATTGCACTGTCCAATAAATAAACTAGCACTGCCATGTCACTGTTGTAGCACTCCGACGGTGCCTTCGATAGTGCTGCGGCGTTGATTTGTGTGATGCCTCAACACTGGATGATACTTAAAATTTAGTGCCTTTTTATAATTTTTATGCACAACACAATTAAAATAACATATTTTTATTTAAAATATAATAAATAAAATAATATATTATTTACACTTATAAGTGCTCTCCTCAGTGGTTAAGCATCCCTCGATTCATAGTCACTTGGCACTTATAACACATTATGGTCTGATCTTGGAGAAGTTCAATCCAAACATTGCATATGCTGTTGACATTGTGAGTAGGTTCATACATGATCTAGGAATGAATCATTAGCAAGCTGTGAAGAGTATCCCGAAGTATCTAAATGGTACAGTTGATGCAGGCTTGGTATTGGAGAGGTGGTTACGACATTAGTGGTGCAAGACTCGTGACTGATTGCCTACTTATTTTGAAGTATATAGTCAATTATCTAGATACAGTCATTCTGATATTGGAGCTTGATTTATTATCTTTCACTTTGTGAAGTAAAAGATGAGGTGGAGATCGTTGATTAAATCCAAATTAGCCTTAATTTGGAAGGCTTTGATGACTCGTTAATGTAATTGATTAGGGAGTTGATTATTTTTTAATTAGGTGATTTGATTGGGAATTTGATTATGTATTAGATTATGAAGTTTTTTTTTTGTTCACCTCAAATCTATAAATTCAGGTTCAATGGTTGTTGTATATGTAAGAGAGGTACAGAGCAATTGCAATCCCTGCTTTTCTCCAATATAATGAAATCATTAACCACCACCTGCAGACATGTTTATGTATCTTCGCCGAACTACGTAAATCTTCGTGTTCTTTGTGATGATTGTGCTTTGATTTTTGGGTTGTTTCCATTGTATTTGAACAACAATAGTCCCATACAGTCTAAACTATTCTATTATAGTACTTCCCCATTCTCTAATCAAAAGAAGGCTGGATTCTTGTTGATATATCATCAAAAAATTGTCTTGATCGGGCATGAATCTCAAGGCAAAATCAAGCCGGAAATTTCAAAAATTAAATCCGGGACCATATGAACTTCGATTTCAGCGTGCTTATAATCAAACTGAACGTCTCGGAAATACAAACTCAACGACACCAAATTCGACTCAATCCAAGCCCAAATGAGTCCAGATCAAGTACCTGAAGCGCTGTTGGAAAGTTTGAACCATAATTTGAGTTACGAAACGATTTTCAAACATGACGTGCTTATAGTCGAATCGAGCGGCTCGACGAGATGAATCTAACAAGCCCAAGATTGCTAAATTCCAACATCATTAAGACTAATTTCAAATGTCTAACGAACGGTACACGATCATCAATGGATTCAATATCAGCCGTCCATCAAACCACTCCACATTTTCCCTTGATCCTCCTCATATTTACAGGATATGCCTTCCTAAAAACTATAAATAGCCCCTCATTTCTCTTGAGAGGGGACCCAAGCAAGAAGAAGAAGAGAAGGATTGGAGGGAAGAAACTCCTACACGACCACCGTCGGAATTTTGACCGACGCCCAAGTGACGCCAGAATTATACTCGAGGTCTAAGGGTCGCCGGAATTTTTCCCAACGCTCAAGTGATGCCGGAATTCTGCCCAAGTGACGCTAGAATTCTGCCTAACGGTCGAGTAACGTCGAAATTCAGCCCGATCTCTAAGTGACGCCGGGCTGATCTTGTAACTGATTTTCAATAATCCAGAAGTGATTCATTGTAATCTGATCGTCCTAAATTTTAAGGACGAGTTAGCCTCTTGTATTTAAAGCAAACACTAGTAGAACTCTTTCAACTAGGCGTGACCCCGTGGTTTTTCCCCTTTCAGGGTTTTTAGCGTAAAAATCCTGGTATTGTTATTTCATTTCCTATTTGTGTGCTAGATATCCATAAAGCGGTGAGCCGGAAATTTTCAAACTCTATTGGCGCGTATATTCTATTCTGCAACAATTGTAATCTCTAAGTCATAGCAATGAACTCTTTCCAACTAAGTTGGATCTCATGATTATTTTGTTTTTCAAAATTTTCACATGAAAATGTCTCACTAATTATATTTACGATATATTCTCTTTTTTTTATCTGTGTGAGATATTCAAAGAAGTTAGACGGAAACTTCTTTTCCTATCACCATAAGTTTTAAAGCACACAATTATATTAATAGAAAACAATTAATTAAGAATAACACTGAATAAGATGAGAAGAATGGATTCTCGTGGGAATTTTCCAAAAAGATACGTCTCCTGGAACGCACAAAGCTGCTTAAATCTGTTAGCATAGCATACTTATAATCAACAATTACTTAAAATTCTGTATTACTTATTTACGGGTTAACCTGTAATAAACCCATTGCATTAGTTATATATATTGGTAATCACTGTACTCGGCACAGCAAGTTAATACAAATTGTTTTCTCTCTATCCCTCTCGTTACTTCTTCATCTTCTTCGTGGTATCAAGAGTCTCTTGATTCTGAGACCAGCGCCGATCAATGGCTAATACTGCCTCTATCTCCACCTCGGCGGTCGGCGACACCACCGGAGCGGTGGTATCCACGCCCGGCATCTCCCCGTCGCTTAAATTCGTAATATCCAATCTCAAACTTCTCGTTCCACATTCGCTCACGCCGGATAATTTTCCGATTTGGAGTATTCAAATCGCAAAACTATTCAAAGCAAATGGTTTTGCTCGGTTTCTTGAACCCAAATCCTCCGCTGAAAACTCTGATCCGAACCAAGATTCCAATTCTTGGTCGGTTACGAATCAAAATCTCGCCACAGCGATGTGCTCTACGATCTCCCCTCCGGTTCTACCCTACGTGATTCAACTCGAATCAACTTACTAAATATGGTCTACTCTTCATACAAGATTTCAGTCCTCGAATCGATCGAAGGTCATCCAGCTCAAGCATGAATTGCACAACATTTCCATGCAAAATCTGTCCATGTCTCAATATCTCACCGATGTCAAGAAGATCGTGGATCAGATTTCATCCTCTGGTTCTTCAGTTGATCTCGAGGACGTTATGATTTACATTTTGAACGGGCTCCCGCCGGCGTATCAATCCTTCACCACCACCATACGTACTATGCAAAATTCTCTATCTCTCGATAACCTCTATGCTCTTCTTATTAGCGAAGAGATACACCTCAAAGCCGCGACATTAAAGTTTCCCACCATTCCGGATTCAAATGCCGCTCTCTACGCGGGTCGCGGTCGAGGCAGACGCAGTCGAACTCGTCCACCGTCAGACCCCGCTCAGCCGAGTAAACAGCCATCGAGCACGATCACCATCTGCCAAATTTGCAAGAAGAGAGGGCACACGGCAGATTCTTGTTGGCACCGGTTAAATATTAACTATACTCCATCCTCGGCACCAGTCAAGACTAACAATGCTCTTCTAGTTAATAACCCAAACACCTCGTCGGACGACTGGTATATCGACTCCGGAGCTTCCTCTCATATGACCAATAAAGTCTCCAGATTGGATGAATACAGCGAATACTCCGGAAACGACTCGGTAACCATTGGGGACGGAAGGTCCATCCCTATTGCCCATACGGGGTCGGGAATCCTTCCTACCCCCAACAGTAAGTTGTTTTTATCTCGTTTACTTCATGTTCCCTCCTTATCATATAACTTGTTATCCATTTCAAAATTGGTTAAAGATAACCCAATTAACATAACCTTTGACAATAATGGCTTTGTTTTTAAGGATCGTGTGACCAAGCAAATCCTCCTCCGAGGACCCTGTAAAGACGGTTTATACAAGCTTGCCGCACTGCACCAGCCGGATCAATCCACAGCTCTCACTGCTACCTCGGCATCAAAAGAACTGTGGCATCGTCGGCTTGGCCATCCCCATCATCGCACATTACAACAAATTTCTCATACTAATCCTCTGTTAAACATTACTTCTTTACCTTTAGTTTGTAATTCATGTCTTTCTTGTAAAGGACAAAAGCTTATGTTTGATCGCTCTACTAGCAGAACCCAAGCACCATTAGAACTGGTGCATTCAGACATTTGGGGACCCTCTCCGGTCCTGTCTCACCAAGGGTTCCGATATTATGTAATCTTCGTAGATGATTTTTCTCGGTTTATTTGGCTTTTCCCGCTCACATATAAATCTGATGTAACTAGTATCTTTATTAATTTTACTAAGCAAATTGAGCGGCAAACAAACCGTAAAATCAAGATATTACGCACGGATGGAGGCAGCGAATTTATAAATCATTCTTTTAAACAATTCACGTCTCAAACTGGCATACTTCATCAGTCATCGTGCCCCTATACTCCTGAGCAAAACGGTGTTGCGGAGCGCAAACATCGTCACATCATTACCACCACCCGAACTCTTCTTCATACCGCTGGCTTACCTCTCTCCTTTTGGGTGGACGCCGCTAATACAGCTGTCTACCTTATAAATCGGATGCCATCTACCACCACAAACAACGAATCACCTCTTCAACGTCTGTTCGGCATTACTCCCTCATACAATCACCTTCGAACGTTTGGATGCGAGTGCTATCCGCTCAACCCGTCTACTCAACGCAACAAATTAACGCCTACATCTTCACCGTGCACTTTTATTGGGTATTCTGATACAATGAAAGGCTATAAATGCCTCAATCAGGTAACAAATCAAGTAGTCGTATCTCGACACGTTAAATTTAACGAATTCTCCTTTCCTTTTCAAAACAGGGCAACGTTGGATCACCAAATTCCACCTCAGGACTTACCTCCCTCGCTTCTGGTTCCATGCTCCACGGTTAATCAGCAAGAAACATCGTCTCCGCCACCACAGCTATTACCTGAACTTGTTCCCTCATCCATCATGCCGTCTATTCATTCCGAACCGGTCATCTCACAACAGGATGTTGTTCCTCAGTCACACACCAGATTTAATCAAATTCATCCTATGACCACAAGGGCCAAAACAGGATCTCTAAAACCTGTTAATAAACTTAATCTACTCCATCATGAACAACCACAAACTGACCCCACTTCATACACCGAAGCAAGCAAAAACTTCGAATGGAGAAAGGCAATGGCTGAAGAATTTTTCGCGCTCCAACGACAAGGAACATGGATGCTGGTTCCTCCTCCTACCAACAAGCCCATCCTTGGCTCAAAATGGACCTACCGAACTAAGCACACATCAGATGGTTCAATTGCCCGATTCAAAGCCAGACTAGTGGCTCTTGGAAATCAGCAAGAACATGGTGTAGACTATTTCAACACCTTTAGTCCAGTCGCCAAGCTACCAACGATCAGGATTCTTTTTACCATCGCGCTTTTCCACAAATGGTCAGTACATCAGTTAGATGTTGCAAACGCATTCCTTCACGGTGATATCACCGAAACCGTCTTCATGCGGCAGCCCAAGGGATTCGAAGATTCGGTTTATCCTAACTATGTTTGTCGTCTAAACAAAGCAATTTATGGCCTTCGTCAAGCTCCACGTCAGTGGTACACCACATTCACGACATTTCTTACTCAACTTGGATTCACACACAGCCAGGCAGATCCTTCTCTACTCGTGTTTCGGCAAAACAACATCGAGATGTACCTTCTAGTGTACGTCGACGATATCTTACTTACTGGCAACAATTCTCAAGCCGTGACGAAGCTTATGAATCAGCTTAACTCTCGATTCACTATGAAAAACCTGGGCATTGCTCACCAGTTTCTCGGCATCAAGATCACCACTCACCCAGATAAGTATATTCTATCACAATCGGTCTACGCCAATTCCATAGTTCAGATGGCTGGGTTGCAACGTTGCAACTCGGTATCTAATCCATCCTTTACAAAAATTCCCATGGCAGACTCACAAGACGCGGCCTGCTTCGATGCACCTCTATACCGCAAGCTCATCGGATCATTGCAATACCTGACCTTAACTCGACCTGACATAGCATATGCGGTCAACTCACTCTCTCAACACATGCACAATCCCTCCGCCTCTCATTCTTCTGAACTCAAGAAACTGCTGCGGTATATCAAAGGGACGTTCGAATTTGGTCTCCCCATTGTTCCATCGGACCTTCGTCTTCGCACATTTTCAGACGCAGACTGGGCTTCCAATCCTATCTCCCGTAAATCTACTTATGGATTCTGTACTTTTCTTGGTGACACTATTGTATCCTGGACCGTGAAAAAGCAAACTACTGTTTCAAGATCTTCTACCGAATCTGAGTACCGGGCATTAGCATCGGCAACGGCAGACACCATTTGGATTCGGCGTCTCCTAGCAGATTTTGGCACAAGCATGACTCACCGGTGGACATCTTTTGTGACAACATGTCTACAATTGCCTTAGCAAACAACCCAGTCTTTCATGCTCGCACTAAGCACATTGAAATAGATCAACGCTTCGTTCGACACCACATTCAGAAAAATGATATTCGCTTGCTGCCTATCAGTACGATCGACCAAATCGCTGACATACTCACCAAACCACTAACAACTCCTAGATTCAAACTACTACGATCCAAACTTACACTTGTTCCCAATTGTACGTTTGAGGGGGAATGTTAGCATAGCATACTTATAATCAACAATTACTTAAAATTCTGTATTACTTATTTACGGGTTAACCTGTAATAAACCCATTGCATTAGTTATATATATTGGTAATCACTGTACTCGGCACAGCAAGTTAATACAAATTGTTTTCTCTCTATCCCTCTCGTTACTTCTTCATCTTCTTCAAAATCATTCAATCAATTGTAGCCTAACTGGCTAATATACCAAGTTTAGTTGGGATGGTGAGAGATGAAGCTTCTCTCTCTCTCTCTCTCTCTCTCTCTCTCTCTCTCTCTCTCTCTCTCTCTCATCGGTGAGGGCGAGGCTTGGTTATTCCATACATTTTTCAAAGCCTCGTTTAATTGAGGGCTGAATGGCATCTTAAAACCAAAATTGTGCAGGATTCTCTAGTGAGCTTAGCATATTAATATGCACGTAAGCTTCTTAGAACGAGTAAACAAAAAGCCCGAACGACAAGATATGACTACCAGAAATTTCTTGGCGAAAAAATAGGCCTTAAAATATGCGGCAATTATACTAAAAATTTTGCCTTCTATTCAACAGCTCTAAATGAATATTTAGGCTATTAACACAAGAAATATTTAAGTGAGGATTTTCGAGATTCAATGTACAGTAGAGAACCAAACTCATCCAATATGTTTATGGAGTTATTTCATGCAAGGAAAAGTAGCACAGCTGGGCTCGCAATGCGCTACTTTTCTTTATTCCATTATAAAAATGTTGGTGGTTTAGCTATCAAAAGAGCAAAATTAGTGGCCTAAACTAGAGCTCTGCAGTGGCTAGGGAAGATTCCTAGGTTGCCGCTGACCTGTGCTGCTGGGAATTGATCCAAATGCATGAACTTGGCTATCGTAGGCTCATAGCTTCTGCAGGCCAGAATTTTTCTGAGAAGTTCCGTTCATGTCTCTACCCATGCATCCCTTATCTCTTCCCATTTCTTTACGTACTAACTCTTGTCTGTTCTTCTGCTTTAGCATCGTCTTCTTCTTTATCCTCTCTTGTAGTCTTATCAGAGTTGTTTGGATTGATTTTTAGAAGAAGATCACAATCTGGATATAAACTCGTGATTCGTGAGCTCCACGGAGCAAATTGTTTGAACTTGTGATTTTAGTTATTGCGTCTAGCTATTTCATATATTTTCTAATTGTTTCATTCAATTATTTTTCTACGTATCATTTGATGTATTGTTTTATCTTTTCTTATAAAAATAAGAATAATTTATGGCGTCCTAGAATATTCACGGCGGTAGAGAAATATAAAGTTTAACGTCTTAGCATTGTACAAAGATCCAACACGCAATCAGAAAAGAGAGAGGGTGTAGCATTCATAAGAGATACAAAAAATTTTACGTGTAAAATTCTAAAAAGGGGAAAAACCACAAGACCTAGTTTAGTTTGAATGAATTAATTGGTATTTGTAGTTGATTACAAATGGGACATTTCATTGGAGAGAAGGCCTTGGCTTGATGTAACAAGCATTGTCTTGGATGTTGGAAGAGTTGGAGGAATCTTATTGACCACGGCTGTAATCAAGATTGCCCCCCCAATCCACATTTAATTCTCAAGAAATTGATATAGCAATAACTGATGTCAGGACGTTTACAAGAACGACATTTTAAGGTTAGAGCAAAAATTACCCCCAGTCGGGAACCACGTTCTTACAGACAGCACTAAACTGTTGTGTGTTGGATCTTCGTACAAAGCTAAGACATTACTTTATATTTCTCTACCACCGTGAATATTTCGGGACGCAACAGTTTAAATTTATTCTTTATTACTTTCATTGGAATACTACGTACTATATATTAATATAGCAAATCATCTTATATGATTATTTATCACTTTATTTATGAAGTAACTATTTAATCAAGCCATTTTATAAGAGTCTAAACCGGTTTCAACATATTTATGCATGCACAACCAAATCATTAAAAGTACTTCAACAAATCACTAAGAATAAAAATTTAACTCTTCTAAGGATGGGCATATTGCAATATAATCATATAGATATTATCTTTATTAATTATAATATTAGAATACTATCTACAAAATTATCTTATTTTTATCAGAATAATTAATACTCCTATTTTATGTAACTCTCAACCCTTTTTTTTCTTTTTCATAAAGATATGATCAGGTGTGTCAAGTGGAGCATATCTACTCATTTACCAAATTGATTGAATCCATATACAGCAATGAACAATATATTTAACAAAGAAAGAAAAAAAAATTTGATATCATGATACAAACTATATTACAATAAAAAGAATAATATTTAAATTATCTCTTATGGATAAAAAGGCCATTAGTGCAAAGCATCCATTCTCATTAAGGCATCAACCATCAAATCATAATAAAATTGAAGAGGATATTACTGCACATGACCCTACTCCATATCTATCCACATGTTACTACCATTTCCCTTTAGCAACTATGAAGATTCTCCATTGGAGTATTAAAAAAATTTAAAAAGAAATGAACTAGCAAAATCCAAAATGATGTATTTTATTGAATTCACCAAACTGTTTGGTGTATTTAGAATAAGCCAAATTAACAATTTGACGCGTTCAATGGAATGCACCATTTGTTTCGCGCATGCGATTGCATGCGCCAAACTATTTGGCGCATTGTTACAGTAATTTTAGAATTTAGTCCAGCTGACTGGGTTGAATGAACCAAATGATCTAGTGCATTCTTTTAGCGCATTCTTTAGAATGCACCATTCTAATTGAATAGTTTACTTCTTTTTAAAAATTTTAATACTCTATACTTATTCCTAATTTAAATTAACCATCCTGCTCTTTCTTTAAAAAAATCAACACACAAAAAACCCTATTCAGTAACTCCCATAATGCATGAATCCATACCTTCTTCTTCTCCACCTCTATATAAGCTTCATGGAACTTCCTCCAAAAACAAGCAAAATAAAAGAGACTAGTACGTGTGTAGCCTTGATCAACTTGCTAATTATACAGTAACTCAAGCATGCCTTCTTCGTTCGTCTCTTCCGCCAAGTCCGCCTCCTCCTCCTCCTCCTCCTCCTCCGTTGTCACCATGCTCTCTAAACTCACCGTCGTCCCTAACAAGAAATCAACTTTTTCAGACCTAAAGCTCTCAGTCTCCGACCTCCCCATGCTCTCTTGCCACTACATTCAAAAAGGCCTCTTTTTCCCGCCACCTCCCATCCCCATCCTCCCCCTCTTCTCTCTCCTCGCCACCTCCCTTTCCCGCGCCCTCTCCTGCTTCCCACCACTCGCCGGCCGCCTCTTCACTGACGCCGAAGGCCGCGTCTTCATGTCCTCTACCGACGCCGGCTCCGAGTTCTCCCTTGCGAGCGCACCTTCCCTGAACCTTCCCCTCCTCCTCCCACCTTCTTCCGACGTCCCCATCCAAGTCAAATCCTTCTTCCCTCTCGACTGTACCGTCAGCCACGACGGCCATTTCCTTCCTCTCTCCTCCTTCCAACTCACCGAACTCGGCGACGGAGCCGTCTTCCTCGCCTGCACTATCAACCACGCCGTCGTCGACGGCACTTCCTTCTGGAATTTCTTCAACGCTTGGGCCGAACTCTGCCGTTCACCTACTCTAACCACCATCTCCCGTCCTCCGAACTTTATCCGAAACTTCTTCCCCGACTCCTCCGCCATTCTACGTTTTCCCGGCGGCAAGGGTCCCGCCGTCACCTTCCCGGTTGACTCTCCAATAAGAGAGAGAATATTCCATTTCCGCCGTGAATCAATTCAGGAATTGAAAGCGAAAGCAAATAACTACCACTCTTCCCAAAACGCTGAGGCGTACGGCAAATCTATCCACGACAGAAAACATTTCAAAGAAGTAGAAGAGATTTCCTCATTTCAATCTCTGTGCGCGCAGCTGTGGCGGTCGGTGACTCGCGCGAGGAAACACCTCCAGCCGTCAACGCCGACGACGTTCCGCATGGCGGTGAACTGTCGTCGGAGAGTACTACCGGCGGTGGACGATTGTTACTTCGGGAACGCGATACAGAGCATCCCGACAACGGCGGCGGTCGGAGAAGTGGCGGCTGGAGAGCTTAGTTGGATTGCTGGGATGCTTCGCCGGAATGTGGCTGCGCACGGGGATGAGAAGATAAGAAAGGTAGTGGCGGAGTGGGAGACGGCGCCGAGATGTTTTCCTTTGGGGAATCCCGGCGGAGCAGGGCTGACGATGGGAAGCTCGCCGAGATTTCCAATGTACGAAAGGAATGATTTCGGGTGGGGTGAGCCAGTGGCGGTGAGGAGCGGGAAGGCGAATAAGTTCGACGGGAAGATATCGGCGTTTCCTGGGAGGGAAGGGGGAGGGAGCGTTGACCTGGAAGTTTGCCTTGCGCCAGAAACCATGGCGGCGTTGCTCCAAGACATTGAGTTCATGCATTACGTAGAGGTGGAAGAGGTGGATGCCGTTGCGGCAATATGACAAACGGCTTATGGGCCCAATTCTCAGGTCATCGTAAATCCTCTTTGGATCGCATGCTTTATGTAACTTTATTGATGCTATTTGTGGTTTAAAATAATTACTTTAATATGTGTCAACTCTTATGTTAGTTAATATGTTCTGTTAGTAGTACCTAACCTTTGTTACGACTATTACTAGTCGGCCAATTGGACCCGTTTACTAAAGCTTTGATATAGATCATTAGTTTTAGGGTTATATAATTTTATCTTATTGTTTCATATTAATTATTTTAAATATATTAAAAATTTTCATTAAATATAAATATATAATTATAGTGGCTAAAATTCATTGTCAAATAATTGTTGATAAATAATCATAAAAAATATTTATAATATAAAAAAACATATGAATTCTATCATTTGTCAAAAATGAAAGTAGGGCTAAAATAATGTAAAATATTTAAATAGGTTCGGACATCCAATAAAAACATGTCACATCACCAGTGCTTTTGACTGCGCTTTAGGTGCGCTTTACTTGCATTTTTAACTGCGCTTTACCTGTGCTTTTGAAGCGCTTAATTTAAAATAGTATGTTATTAATATCCGGACCTATCTCCGAATCCGCATCCGGTGACCAGATGCAATAATTTCCCCTAAAATTGTAACTATGCATAACAGTCAAAGATGAACATATTTTCCAACTAACATTATATTTGATGATCAAAACTATGTAGTTATCTATTATTTAAGGATTTTATCCCTAGATTATAAAATGAAATTAGCAGTCATTGACACTCCATAATCGGTTAAAGGATTATCTTTGAGCGAATTTGAGCTCATTGAGAATCTGCTTGAACTCGAGATGAGCTTTTGTGTGTATTTGGATTGTTTTAAATTTTTTATAATTGTTCTTGCATGCCTAAATTAATTGAATGAGAACTTTGTCAAGCTAACAAAAAAGCTAAAATTTTGAAAGAGTATTTGGCTTTTCATATTAAGTTACTAACAAATAATTTAATAAATCTAAGTAAAGAAGCAATTGAATAGATTTGGAATTAAATAAAATAATAAATAAGTTGTGATCAATAACTATATTTCTTCTTCACTCAAACTTCACGCCTTCCCCCTAAGTCTTCTTAACAAATCCTAAAATTATCCGTCGACTTACTAAAAAGCTACCAATTAAGGCTTCGTTTGATTGGAAGTTTTTTGTGCTTATTCCGTTTAAAACAACAAATTCATTTTTTTCTTTACGGTTTGGTTCTTCAAATCACATTCTTAATAACTCTCTTTTTTTTTTCTTAATTTTTCAGTTGTTTTGAGAAAGCTTTTTATATATGTTTCTCCGTTAGAAAACTAAATACTATGAACCAATATTTCTTAAAACTGTCTTTTACAAAAGTACCAAAAAATCAAACGAAGCCTAAAGCAATTGAATAACACTACGGGAAAACACGTGATTACCGTCGGAATTTCCGGCGGATTTTTTTGCGCCGGCATTGTCGGCGCAGGTTCCGGCGGAATGATGCGACGTAACGTTTACGGCGTCATTTCCGGCGGATCGGACGCCGGTAATTTACCGGCGTCAATTGCGCCGGAAATACCGCCGGTGAAAAGGGCTCTGGATTATTTCCGGCGCAGATTACGGCGAAAACGTTCTTCTAAACTCAACGAAACCGTTCCGGCGGATTATGCGCCGGCTTATTTAAACTCAACGAAAAATTGCCGGCGCATTGTCCGCCGGTAAAATTACCGGCGGAACCTCCGCCGTAAAGGCCGCCGCTAAAAGCCCTAAAATGCGAATCGGAGCCCTCTGGGCCGTCATTCTTTTCGCTACTCTCTCTCACCTCGCCTCCTTCGC
>NW_021319178.1:25055080-25096420 GCF_001605985.2 Dendrobium catenatum
AGGTATTACTCGGTATTGCTCGGTATTGGTCTTCACAGAGCGGTATTTCTCGTTATTGTCAAACAATACCGAGTAATACCTAGCAATACCGAGCAAATACTGAGCAATACGCGAACATAGTAATCCCGGATTCCGGTGCGAGACAGGTTGTCGGGCCGCGAGGTAAAGAGTAAGAGCACGTGACGACATATTATTGGTTACCGGACGTAGAGCTACATCAGGTCACCTGACCTAATAATTTTTCCAGAGTTAGCGTGTGATCAGCTAGAGTTTCTTCTAATTCTTTCAAATAATTTGATAAACGGTTAGAATCATTGGATGTATTAAGGAATGATGTTATTTTCCAACTAACATCATATTTGATGATCAAAACTATGTTGTTATCTATTATTTAAGGATTTTATCCCTAGATTTTAAAATGAAATTAGCAGTCATTGAAACTCCATAATCGGTTACTAAAGGATTATCTTTGGGCGAATTTGAGCTCATTGAGAATCTGCTTGAACTCGAGATGAGCTTCTTGTGTGAATTATCATATATTCATATTTGGATTGTTTAAAATTTTTTTATAATTGTACTTGCATGCCTAAATTAATTGAATGAGAACTTTGTCAAGCTAACAAAAAAGCTTAAATTTTGAAAGAGTATTTGGCTTTTCATATTAAGTTACTAACAAATAATTTAAGAAATCTAAGTAAAGAAGCAATTGAATAGATTTGGATTTAAATAAAATAATAAATAAGTTGTGATCAATAACTATATTTCTTCTTCACTCAAACTTCACGCCTTCCCCCTAAGTCTTCTTAACAAATCCTAAAATGATCCGTCGACTTACTAAAAAGCTACCAATTAAGGCTTCGTTTGATTGGAAGTTTTTTGTGCTTATCTTATTCCGTTTAAAACAACAAATTCATTTTTTCTTTACGGTTTGGTTCTTCAAATCACATTCTTAATAACTCTCTTTTTTTTTCTTAATTTTTCAGTTGTTTTGAGAAAGTTTTTTATATATGTTTCTCCGTTAGAAAACTAAATACTATGAACCAATATTTTTTAAAACTGTCTTTTACAAAAGTACTAAAAAATCAAACGAAGCCTAAAGCAATTGAATAAGTACTTGTTGGATAACAAATGAGTTTGTTCATGTGCAAATATAAACAAATTGGATTGTGTTCATTTTTTGTTCATTTAATATTGAGTTTTTACATTTATTTTTTTATGAATTAAATACAAATTATTTATTTCTTTCTCATCAATTCAATCATCATAGAGATGTTGATCATGCAACTATATACTAATTAATATTAGCTTATTTTGTTCAAATCAATAAGAAGAGAAGGTTGCATCTATATACGTAGCAATCATATGCGTTAAAATGGCCAAAAGGTGTTTGACAACTTTGTAATTAACATTCAAACATAGAAGCCTCCATCTAGTAGTATGTTAGTTTTGTGTGAAATCTGATTGTACCAATGAATTGGTTTGTATTGTTGACTTATAGTTATATTTAGTTGGTCAAATTTCAGGAGGGCTTCACCTGAAATTTTTTTCTATAAAACCATACAAAGTAGCTTCACTGTACAATAAAGCGTTGTAGCAATGTACATTTGTGTACTATAGCGTCGTGGGATGCATTGCAACGGTGTTGTAGTCTTGATTTGGGGATATAGAGCTGAACGTTGTAGCACTCTTGAGTCAAGGCCACGAAGCTAAAAGTCAAGCTGGAGATAACAAGTGGAATGTCTAGGTACTCAAAACTCTGACGCTGCGGCACTGCGAGTCAAGCTAGGTAATTTTCTTTCTAACATTTTCATGTTTAATTAGCTTGAAGGTTTGCATCCCTTTGTGAAATTTAAGTGCATCTCTTTGTCTACTCTGTATAAAAAATGAAGAGTGAAGTGAAGAGAGAGAGAGAGAGAGAGAGAGAAAAAAAATAGAGAGAGAAAAAGATCTGTATAATTTCTCTCAATTTTTGTATTGAATTTCTTGTCTTTTTGGTGTGGTGTGGCCCCGTAGTTTTTTTAGCAATTTCGGACTTTTCCACGTTAAAACCTGTCGTTTATTTCCCTTGTTTTCATTTCTTTTTTATTTCATTGTGTAATTTACTTCCCATCACAGTAAATATCGTTTGTCTATAGAACGAGAAGGGGTTAACTAAATAATGTTAGACAACTCTAGGAATTTGTTTGAGATGGCTGCAGTTTCTTATAAAGTTGACTGTGAAGTTGTTGTGAGGAAAGTAACTATTTTAAAGCTGCTGAAAAAATAACTTTTTAGCACAAAAATTATTGAAAGCACCAACAAAATAGTAGTCATGCATACAAAAAATATGATTGTTTAGTGAGGAGAAAGTAGTAAAAAAATTATTCCAAATAGACCTAAACTACCGCATTGTTTAGTAGTCTATTAACATGTAATATATTTAAGGCTTTTCTTTCAGAGATAATTGAATAATATATTCCTCGTCACCTACTGAAACTCATTATTTATATAACATTTATGTTATTGAGTCTCAAATCCTGAATCTTCAAATTAGAAGATTATGACTTTGTTTCGGACGGTTTTCTTATTGCTTCTTAAAGTAATTTTTTGATATATAAATTATAGAAAGTCGTCTTAATTGAAGCTGATATTTCACCAAGATATTATCTTGATCTGGCATGAATCTGAATGGTAAATTTCTAAAATTAATTTTGGGATCTGATCCAAACTCCAATTTCAGCAAGTTTATAGTCAAATTGAACATGCCAATGAGATGAACCCAACAACCCAAATTCAATCCAATCAGAGCCCAAATGAGTCCAAATCAAAGGACAAAAGTTATTTGAAAGCTTCAAATCATTAATTTAAAACCAAATGATATTCAAATATGAACTGCTTATAGTCGAATCCAGCGACTCGATGAGATGAATCAAACGAGCCAAAGATCACTCAATTATGACATCTCTAAGGTACTTAATTTCTGAAAAAAAAAGCTCTATTATCAAAAGAATTAGTATAGGTCGTCCAATGGAACACTCCTAACATGCCCTTGATTTTATTTATATTTATTGATGATGTCACTCTTAAAAAACTATAAATAGCCCATCATTCTTCACATGAAGGGGGAGGAGAGGAGGAAAAAGCTTAAGAGCTCTCTTGCACTCTCCATGCAATGTTGACCTTGCAGGAGTTCTCAACCACCGATCGTGGCCAAATGTTCGCCCGTTCTCTGACTATTATCGGAACTCTTTCTGGATGCTACCAACGTCAAATCTCCTTCGATCATTGATGCCTGCCGACTATGGTTCTTCCGACCACCGTCACCTACCAACTACATTCTCCTCAACCACAGTTGTTCGACTACGGCCTTTCCAACTACCATCGCCTGCAGACTAATGTTTCTCTAAGCACCATCGCCCGACTACGATACTTCCAACCACCGTCGTCCACCAACTATGGTCCTCCGACCACCGTTGTCCACCGACTATGGTCGCTCTGACCACCATCACCCACTGACTAATATATCTCTAACCACCGTCGTCCGACTACAGTCCTTTCGATCACCGTCACCCTTCGACTATGATCGCTTTGACCACTATTGTCCATGACTACAGTCCTATCGACCAAATGAACAGGACAGTATTTTCTCGAGGACACCTCTCAAGATATTGCATGTTTTCAGCCATATAAAGTTCTCTATATGATGAATATTTGAACCGACATTTTCCCATGATAAAGGACATCATTTGTAATCAATCACAATACTATTGGATTCTTTGCAAATTGGGTCAGACCCCATAGTTTTTCCCCTTTTTTAGAATTTTTCACATAAAATTTTTGGTATTTTATCTTTTTATCTATTTATATGTTGAATCTTCGTACAAAAATAAAATGCTAAATTATTTCTCTCTCTATTACTGCGAATATTTCATTACACAATAGAAGCCTACGTTAAATAGTTGACTGCTAATATTAAATTTATCATTTTTTTTTTGCTTGTCTGAAGAATATTAGCACAAAGAAGTAATTAATGATTCCGGCGACAACTCATATACATTTGATATATGTAACAACCGTACAATTCAGGCTACATACCAAAGATGTTCTTTGTAAGTATTAGTTACACGAAATACAATATGAAACCATCAATTATTGGTGTGACAGAAATGTCGTGTTTTCGAACTTTTATTTGGTCCGATGAAAGGACGTAGAGCTACGTTTGGCCGACACTAAATCGCGTCACGTAGCAGGCACAAAATCACGTATTTGTCGATTTTGCTTGGCAATAACGAGAAATACCATTATGTAAAGACAAATACCGAGCAATACCGAGTCGTAACACCGAGCAATACAGAGTTTTTTTCTAGAAAAACAAGGTATTACTCGGTATTGCTCGGTATTACTGAGTATTGGTCTTCACAGAGCGGTATTTCTCGTTATTGCCAAGCAATACCTAGCAATAACGAGCAAATACCGAACAAATACCGGACAACTCAATAACGAGCAAATACCGAACAAATACCGGGTAACTCAGTGGTGAACAAACGTAGAGCTACGTCCGGTCACCGAACCTAATAATCTTTCTTTGTTTTCATGATAGAACAACCGTTTAGCTTTATATTTTCAGTATTGAAAATTTTCAAATGTTTTTTATTCGGAGCATCTTTCAGTTGAGATCAAATTAATTTGTCATATATTTTGTAGATAATTTTTTTCCTTCTATCAAATTATATAGGCTTCATTCAGAATAATTTTTTTACTATTTTTTAAAATAATATTTTGATATTAAAAAAAATTATACTAAAAATTATTTTAAAAAATAATAATAAAATTGTCTCAAATAAAATCATGACAAAAGCAACTGTGGTGACTCATTGAAGTATTTTACCAAGTACTGCATACACCCTAAGTATTCCTACTTAGGGGGGACACAAATTAAAATTTTAAATATTTTTTTTTTTATTTTTTTATTCATATCTGGGACAGGCATGCGGGTGCGGCGGTGCGAGCGCGCGCTTGGCGCCGGCGCTGGTAGGGGGGAGCTTCGCGGGCAAGTACGGGGCAGCGCGGGATTTTTTAAATTAAACGGGTTTTCGGGTTGACCCGACAACCGGGTCAACCCGAACCCGACCCATTTGAAAAACGGGTCGGGTTCGGATCGGGTTTTCGTGTCGTGTCAAATATTGACAGCCCTAAGAGCCTCTACATGATATTAAGGTGTTTACTTTAGTAACAATCAGAAAAGTTTAGTTATATGAAAATTGAAAAGTAATTTTTGTCAAATAATATTTTAGATAGTTCCCAAAAATTACTATCTTTTTAATTTAAATTTAAGGTACTATATAGTATTTAAATTAGAATATTACATTATAATCACTTGAAATAAAATTATATTTATTTTAGATAATATCTAGCCTTATATTAGTGCTGCAACAATGTTCACCAAATAGCTACAACTTTTACATTCGTTTATGCAATAATTTTAACCTGAATTTACCAAATATTCATATTATTTAATAAATATTACAATAAAGTGTAATACTATTTGGCCTAACATAATGGAAGACCATAATACCAAATAAAATCTTATTTTAAGCGCAGGATTTAGTGGCTTAGTATGCCAAGAAGAAATGAATTGTCCTTTATTTGAAATTGAGGTTCATTATTATAATACACATGAAATTTTCTATTTGAACAATTTTTTGAAAAGATTTGCTCTTTTTCCACCAAGCATTTTATATTTTTCTCAAATATATAAATTAAAATACTAAAAAATATTAGTAAAAGGCTCCTTCATGGAAGGAATAATTATTAGGTCCGGACACCGGATGTAGCTCTACATCCAGAGGCCAATAACATGTCAGGCTGCGCGGTAAAGAGTAAGAGCACGTTGCACTATTTTACTGGCATCCGAACGTAGAACTACGTCAGGACACCGGACCAAATAAAAGTTCTCATGGAAGAGGCTGGTTGAACTTTGGCACGATGGCCAAAAGACAAAAAGAAACAAGTTTTGTGATGATGGAAGCTATGCATTCAAGCATTAGCTTGAGTTAGGCCTCCACTTCTATTCGTGCATTGATCGGCTCCATGAATCCATTTGAAATCCAGTGGTTGGTTGATAACCAGAAGAGATGCTCCTAGCAAAATTCTCCTACAGCTTTTATTAAAATCTATGACATTAGTATACCTTTCAAATTCATCACAACAACAATAACAATATAAAGCCTTTGTCCCACTACGTCGGCTCGACTACATAAATCATTTTTCTCCATTCTGTCCTATTAAAGTCAAATTCTCATTTAAACCTAATAAAGAAAGATCATTTCTAATATTTTCTACCCAAGTCTTTTTAGGTCTACATCTTCCTTTCTTAACATAAGACAAATCTAATACCTCTACTTTCCTAACCAGGTCATTAGAAGGCCTCCGGTTAATGTGACCAAACTATCTAAGGCATATGCTCATTTCACTAATCTTATCTTCCAATGGAACTACTCCAACCTTTTCACGTATATGCTCATTTCATATCCTATCTCTAAGAGCAAAGCTGCTAATCCAACTGAGCATCCTCATCTCTGCAACACTTAACTTAGTATTATGCTTCTCTTTTAATGGCCAAGATTCGGCACCATAAAGCATTGCAGGTCTTCCTTCGTCAAATAATTATAATAATAAGGAACAAATGTTGGCAAAATCCTGCCATATCCTAAATTTGATCGGCACCAATCAAGCTTCTCAATAAATAAATAAAAAACCAGCGAGCACATTTAAAATGTATCGCTCATGACATTCAATAGCTCTCACGAAAAGAGAAGATGAATGTTGCAATTTCCAAAACCCAGAGAACATAAAACAACCTCGAAAGCATCGCGGGCGCAAGCTTTATATCTCTCTCTGTCTCCTTTAGTCTCTTTCCCGGCTCTCTGAACACCCAAGCTCTGCTTTCTCGATTGCTTCAGTGTCGGAGATTCTTTCGGTCAACCCCCCAACATAAAATTTCAGTCATATGTGAGCCGATTTAGCCTTCAACGCTATCTAAAGCTGGTCTTGATGTACTTACTCATTGTGATTCTGATTCTGGCCAGTTAAAGGAAATATGTCTCCTCCCACACCTACCATAATCATGAAAGCCATCTTTTCTCTCTCTCCGCCTTCTTTGTTTTCCTTCTATATTTACCTCACCAGCTTCCTTCCAATGCCTGCTAAGCTAATCTAAATTTCTCTCCAAGATGCCAACAATTCTTAGAAATGGAAGCAAGAGAGTGGGGTTCAGCCCTCACAATACCTACGACCCTAAAGCTCCAAAGTTCCTGCGGTCCTACATTGATGAAGGTAAGGCTCCAAATCGCTACAGGTCATCACCTGCAAGGCTTCTACGCCACATTAAAGCCAATGTAGCCAGAACCTTTAGCTTGTTCTCAACTAAGCGGACTTCCTGCAGCAGAAATGGCCCTGCAGATCCGATTCCAATTCACTTCATTCCGCCAAGAGATTCTCATCATTCTGAAGCTTTGGAAGACTGTATTGAGTTTATAAACTCCTCTCATAGGAAGTCTCTGTGAGCTTCATTTAGCCACCTTTACAACTTTTTGACATGTGTGACATCAACATCACATGTACCCTAATGAAGATATTGAATCAAACAGAAGATTATCTTTTTGATTTATTTCTAATTTGTTCCATTCAAGTTTCGATTGCAAGGTATTTATTTGTTTACCAGGTAATATAAGTCATTCTCATCGTACGTGCTTGAAGAACGAGAATATATAGCTACTGAACTTCAATAAAACAAGTTAAATAGAGAAGAAATAGCAATGTAATAAGAAATAAAAACATTAGTGAGATATAAAAAAAAATGAATGCCAAGATAAACTTCTCGTATCCATCACTGAAGATCTTAGGTTGTTTTTTCAAATCAAAACGCTCAGACGGACAACGCCTCTTCATCTCCATGTCACTGAAACTTCTCGCAAATGAAAATGTAGCCATCTACCAAAGATAAATCCTAGCTTCCTGCGGCACTTGGTACAGCCACAGGTTTGGCGTCTTCAGCTTTCTCATGTTCCTTGTTTAGCATCTGCCGTAGGATATAATAAAATTCAGACAAAATTGAATAAATAAATAAATAACATCTCAATTAAGTTCGAAAATAAATGCGCTTTAACAAGTCAAAATACGTAAAAATAGATGAGTTTGAGTGATGCATACCCATGTGTCTATCTGCATCAGATATATAGTACGTAGGGGTGTGAGTGGAGCCGACTCTCGAGCCGAGCTTACCGAGCACACGAGTCGAGTTCGAGCTTGATAAATCTCGGCTCGAGTTCTAGCTCAATATTTGACTCACGAGTCGAGCTCAAACACCCCCGGGCTCGTGCTCGACTCGACTAGTTTACGCCCCTAATAATTCGTATGCACATGATTAGGTTTGGACAAGGATCAGGGTGGATGATAAGGTTATTGGGCTTCTTTTTATGTTAATAAAATATAATTATTGTTAGAATTCATAGAATTTGAGAAAGGTAAAAATACCTTCTACTTATTATACAAAATTATCCCTATTTATAGATCTATACAATATGTATTAATAAAGAAATAAACAACTTCTAATTGATACATAATTGCCTCAATATAATCCTTCCTAATTCAGCTACCCAAATATAGAAGGATATTGGCGTGATCCAGGTGAGCCTCCCACGGATTCTCATCCTGACCGTGGGATCAAATGCCAAGGGATGACTGAGATTTTGACAATTATATTATCAAATTTCTAATTCATTATAACCTACCCCTCCATTTTTGTAAGGAGAAACAGTTCAAGAGATCACCAATTCGAGTAGAAAAATAAGCAAGATGAAAAACTAAGATCAAAAGAAAAAAAAAACATTACTTTATTGCTGATCAGGTTGTGAAGTGCAATGACGCTTCGGATAAGAGAGGAAAGGTAAATAACCAGCATCATATCATTTGTTTTGACTGTAAAAGAAAATTAAGGATTGCGTCAAGTCAGAAGCTCATAAAGGCATTTCAGCGATCAATTAACTAAAACTGCATAGCAAATAAAATTGAATAAAATCAACAATTACAATCTTTTGACTTATGAGTAGATTAACAGTAATACCAGCAAATGCCTTGATCAATTCATTCACATTTAGGTTAGGAAGTAGATTGAATACATCCTGCAATGATAAAGATTATCATATAAGTAGAAAAACAATCATAAAATAAGAGTGCTTGTAGGCAGTATAATATAGATTTAGTTTGAGAAGAATTGAAGCATTAGGAATGTATTGTATTCCATCTATCTACATTTTAACTTTTCTAGTGTTTAGTTCAAAGCAAAAAAAAAAAGGAAGCAAAATTTAAGGTGATAGAAATACCCCCAATCACTTCCATTTTTCTTATATTTGAAAATCCGCAAAATCAGTCGATTTTCAAATCACATGCCTTCCCCAACGTCTCCTATCGCCTATTTTTGTCTCCATTGTCGGCTAATTGCCTCAAGCCACTTCTATCATTGGTGGCCTCAAATGAGCCTCTCTCATGCGGCCTCAACCTCCCCCAAGTCCATCCACATGGCACCAGCCTTTCACTGCCTAGCAAAGATGTCCCCATCTCCGCCATTGATGACATCCAATGAGCCCTCCTATCACAAGTGACTTACCCCGAGCACCTCCCATCGCTCTCGACCACTCCAAAGCCCTCATGTCACACCCATCCCAACATTTTCCCAACACCGTCCTCTCCCAAGCCCTCCCATCATCGACAACCTTTCATATTTCCACTCCCATTAGCGGTCACCATGCATGAGCCCACGGATGAGAGAGAGAGAGAGAGATTTCATGTATTTGAAGCATATCTAAACAAGACTAAAACAATTCAAAGTATTTATTTCGCATCCAACCAAATAACTAAACGATTTTAAGATGCATGCATTCTAATTAGTTTCCATTTCTAAGATCCTTGTACTTTAAAAATATCCAAACAAACAACCCCTTAAAATGCAGCCAACATAAATAAATGAGAAACCCAAGGTGGAATGCCCAAATGACTAAATCGAACCATAAATATTAACCTTTATTCCATTGAATCAGGGGACCAATATAAGTGAAAATTTATTCAGCAAACAAAAAAATTTAACGCAACATAATGTACTGGAAAATATTTGTTTCTTTCTTCCCTGGAATTAAAGAACGTGAATCATATTAAAATGCATTTTTCAAAACCCACGAAAAAAACGTTAACATTTCATGTAGTTATAGTTTCAATTGTACCAGCTTTTGGTCCTTTAATTACCTATTTTCAATCCCTATTTGTAACAAAGTTAATAGGAATTCAAAATTTGAAATTGTATTAGTATGTTTCCTTACATTGTATTATTTTTCAAAACTCTATTTATGTATGTACCGGTTTTTGAAGAGGAATAAGATGACAAACTAGTGTCTCCTACATCCTTGTGTCTCGATTTTCTTATGTTACAGAGATTGGGTTGCTCTATCCAATATTCTAACCATTAATTTGACTAAAAATATGAAATAGCATAAGAGGACAATCCTCCATGTATGAAATATCCTCTAATCCAAATGTTCTCATCCATAGATCCACTAATAGAGCAGAAAACAATCTAATTACAATAAATGGTTACAAGCTGAATGGCCACAACTACCTAAAATGGTCACAATCCATGATGATGATCATTTGTGCAAGAGACAAAGATAGAGATCAATTCCGACTCTAGATAAAGATGAGATCCAATGTTAAAAATCCGAAAATTAGAGAGCAATATGATAATTTCATGGTTTATCAACTCTATGACCATCAAGATAGGTGAAAAGTTCTTACTATACTAAACTGCCAATGAGATTTGGGAAGTTGTCAGAAAAACTTACTCAAGTTCTGAAAACATATAAAAATTGTTCTAAGTTGAAAAATCTTTCATGAACCGACAAGGTACTCTATTTGAGAATCCCAATTGGAAGTGCTTTCGTATTGAAGCACTATATACATAAATCAAACATTAAGAAAAAACATGGTTAAATTTCTCATGGGATTAAACAAATGATCTTGATGAGGTTTGAGGAAGAATTTTAGGCACAAAACCTCTATTGAATATTTGTAGACCTTTGATGATGTTTGATTGGAGGAAAGTATAAGGTGATGATCGAGCCATCATAACTATTAGCAATTGGAGAAGGGTCAACTCTTATGGCTCTTGAGTTTCAGACATCTTCATTAAATGACTCCACACAGAAGAACTGAAGGCCCCAATGTGACTTGTCACAAATCAATTCACACCAAAGAAACAAGCTGGAAGCTTCATGAAAAACTGTAAAATTAAAATTTGACTCATGGTCCTCACACTAAAGAAAGACGAGAACAACATGTATCTATCAACTACAACTATTCAGACTCCCTTGAACTAATCAAACCTATAATCAGGAAAACCTCAGCCATTCAGCAACTCCTAATGTGATACGAACTTATTATATGCCCAATAAAATACCATCACTTATACCCAAAATTAGGGGTGTCAATATTTGACACGACACGAAAACCCGACCCAGGCCCGACCCGAAAAATCCGGGTTGGACCCGACCCGTTTGAAAAACGGTGCCCGTTGTCGCACTCGGCGTCGCCCGCTGCCGCGCTCGCGAAACCCGAGCTCCTTCTCTGTCGCGCGGGTCAACCGGCAACCCGCCGGGTCGGGTTCGACCTGAGCCCGACCCGTGACCCGAAATTGACACCCCTACCCAAAATACAAACTGTTGATTTAAGGTATGCGGATTGTTGATTTTAGAGCCTCTAATCACAAGATTGGTGACATTTCTTTTTTTTTTTTAACATCTTTGGAGTGCAAAAAATACCTATTAATAAAACTTGTTGATGGAGCTCTGACCACAGTTATTCGAATAGGAACAACTGAATTCCAATCTCTTAAAACTTCACTTGGTCTTATTTGTCCCTAACATAGATTACAATATATTATCTATTAATAACCACGTGATCATCATTGCATTGCCAAAATTTCACCAAATCTGTTGTTTCAGTATTTAGATTCACGGAAAATGATTGACAGTATTGAACCTACCTTCTCAAACCTGAAGTTTCCTTCATATTTTCAAGTTACCACATACACCAACATAAACTCCAATAAGAATCCTTTAATACATTGTATTAATGCTAGGGTGCTTCTTGAAAGCGACATGCTGTATAGCCTGAATAAAATGAGAAGTATACAAGGGCCGTTGCACCGGCACTTGGGTATAGTATTAAATAGGTAAGAGTTCCCATATCATGGACGTATGTGGGCAAGCATCTAGTTCATGAAACTGAAATTAGAATAGGATTTTGAAATAGAGGTTCCCTTACAGATAAATTAATGGAATTAATATATATATGATTTATAAGAAGATAAATAATCTATGCATTAATGAAACTAAATGAGTTGGAGAGAAGGCTAAAAAGATTGATTGTTTAGGATTTAAACTATGGTATTCTGGTAAAAGTCGTACTAGAAATGGTGTATATGTGATTATAGATAAGAGTTTGAAGGATAATGTTGTAAAAATTAAATGAATTGGAGATAGAATAATAGCCGTAAAAATTATTGTTGATACTATGATTATTAATATTATAAATGCTTATGCTCCCCAAGAAGATTTGGATATGTGTTCAAAATTAAAATTTTGGAATGACTTAAAAGAATTAATACAAAAGATATTTCTTGAAGAAAAAGTTTTTATTGGAGGAGATTTAAATGGACATGTTGGTAGAGAGCTAGATGATTTTAAAAACATTCATGGTGACTATGGGTTTGGAGTGACTAATGAAGGTGTTAAGATTGTATTAGATTTTTTTATAACTTATGACTTCGAAATTGCTAATTCCTTATTTAAAAAAAGAGATTAACATCTAATCAATTATAAAAATGAATATACTAAAACTCATATTTATTAGTTTCTTATAAGAAAAGAGATCGTTTATCTTATAAAGATTGTAAAGTTATTTCTAGTGAAAGTTTATATAGTTTAGGACATTAAGATGAAGGGGTAGAATATAAAACATAAAGTAAAATATTATTCTAAGATTAGATGGGGCTTTAAAAAATACTAATAAAAATCATTTTTAGAGTAAAAATTTAGATCTTAAAATTTTGTCTTGTGCATGAGAAAGCCGATGTTAAGTAGGAAAAAGTAACTAGTGATATTAAGAAAGTTGCAAAAGAAGTGCTTGTAGTATCAAAAGAAAAAACTACTAATAATAAAAATAGTTAGTGGTGGAATCAAAATGTGCAAGACAAGATAAAAATAAAAGATTTGTTATAAAAATTATTTTAGATATAAAAACACCAATAATTGAGAAAGATATATAGAGGTCTGTAAGGAGTCTAAGAAAGCAATATGTGATGCAAAAATTTTAGCTTTTAATGATTTATATAATAAATTAGATATTACGAAGGATGAAAGATAAATGTATAAGTTAGTTTAACAAAGAGATAGTAGTAGTAAGGATTTAATGCAAGTGAAGTGCATAAGGATAAAAATTAAAAATACTTTTATTTGAAGAAGATATTTAACAAAGGTAGATGAGATATTTTGCTAAACTTTCAATGAAGATTGTGAGAATACGATTGACTTTAGTGATCCTAATATCCTAAACAAAGATTTATCCTAAATGAAAATAAAGATTTTATTTATCGGCGTACTAATAAAACCGAAGTTGGAGAGGCTTTAAAGAAAATGAAGAGTGGAAAAGCTGTTGGACCTGATGATATTCCAATAGAGGGGTGGAATGCCTAGGAGATGGAGTTTCTTGGCTTACTAAATCTTTCAATATTATTTAGAAGACTGAAAAGATGCCAGATGAGTGGAGAATGAATGTGTTGATTCTTTTTTTAAGAATAAAGGTAATGCGCAAGATTGTGTGAATTATAGAGGAATTAAGTTCATGTGTCATACTTTAAAACTTTGGGAGAGAGTTATGAAGCATAGGTTACAACATAATACTAATGTTTCCCAAAATCAATTTGATTCATGTCGGGTAGGTCTACTATGGAAGCTATTCATTTATTGAGATGTTTGATGGAGAAGCATAGAGAGAATAAGGAGGATCTTCATAAGAAATTCATTGATTTAGAGAAAGCATATGATAAAAATCCAAGAGAAGTGCTATAAAAAGTTCTAAAAAAGAAAGGAGTAAATAATGCTTATATTCAATTCATTAGGGATATGTATGTAGGTGTTGTTACTTGTGTTCAAACACAAGGTGGTTTGACTAAGTACTTTTCTATTTCTGTTGGATTACATCAAGGATCAGCCTTAAGCCCATATCTTTTTGCTTTAGTCATGGATGTTCTCACTAGACATTTGCAAGAGGTTCTATCCAGGTGTATTCTTTTTGCTGATGATATCCTTCTTGTTGATAAGACTAGAGAGGGAGTTGAAGGTAAACTTGAATTATGAAGGTCAACCTTAAAGTTTATATATTTTCGTTTGAGTTAATCTAAAACTGAATATATGGAGTGTAATTTTAGTTGTAACAGATCTAGTAGAGGGTTTGTGACTTTTGGGTATCTAGTTATTAATAAGAGTACGTGTTTTAGATATCTTGGGTCTATTATTCAGAGTGATGGTGAAATAGATGGAGATATTATTAGTAGAATTCAAGTTGGATGGTTGAAGTGGAGGAATGCATTAGGCTTGTTGTGTGATAGAAAAAACTTAAGAAAAAATTCTATAAGATGGTGGTGAGACCTACAATGCTTTATAGTGCAGAATGTGGGCTAATAAAAGAGAAGCATAATATTAAATGTTGCAGAGATGAGGATGCTCATATGGAGTGGCTTTACTCTTAGAGACATGATACGAAAGAGCATATACGTGAAAAAGGTGGAGTAGCTCCGGTTGAAGATAAGATTAGAGAGAGTCACCTTAAATGGTTTGGTCACATAAAATGACGACCTTCTAATGACCTGGTTAGGAAAGTAGATGTATTAGATTTGGCTTATGTTAAGAAATGTAGAGGTAGACCTAAAAAGACTTAGCTAGAAAATATTAGAAATGATCTTTCTTTTCAGATTTAAATGAGAATTTGACTCTTAACATGACACGATGCAGAAAAAAGATTCATGTAGCCGACCCCACATAATGGGATAAAAGCTTAATATTTTTGTTGTTGTATTCTAATTTTATGTACCTTAGCAAATTGTTTCTCGTCTCTAAAGATGCATCTTGTGAAGTTTGCCAATTTACTAAACATACTTAACAACATCATCCCAATATACCTTATAAAAGTTCACATCCCTTTTCACTCATTCCCTCTCCAAATATTTAATGGATCAAGATGGTTCATCTCCTTCATAAATAACCACACTAGAGTTACATGTATATTTTTAAAGAAAGACAAATCTGAAACTTGAAGAATTTTTTGTTTACTCCATAAATTCTTGAAGAGGTCTGTCTACTTCCAAGAGATTCATTGTTGATGATGCTCAATTGATATTCCAAGAGAATTATTCATCAAGACTCCTATGTTGAAACTCCCCAACAAAATGAAATCATTGAAAGAAAAAATAAATCTCTTGGAAGTAGACAGACCTCTTCACCAACCATATCACTAAGCTCAAAAATAAAATAAGCTTTTACACTCTAAAATTCAAAACTCATCTTAGACATTGAAATCCTAGACCTATGTTGCACCAATACGGATACGGCGACACGGATACGACACGATACGAATACGGGACACGTCAATTCTTAAAAATACAGGATACGGGTACAGCGCGGACACGGCATCATAATTTATAAATCATACATAAAAATTAAGAAAGCAATCAAAGCATAATATTTGAAATTACAAAAAAAAATGACAACAACATCATTTGTAGCCTTGTAGCTTATAATATCAAAATATAGGTAAACATTAAATGTCTAGTACAACAACAAAAGCATAAACATAAATTGTCTAGCACATAAAGTTTCAACCATTCAATAGAAGGAATAACATGATTAGCTTCTTCAGTGGTTTGTCTTTGAACTTCTATATCATCTTCAATAAATATCATAGCTTTTAATTCAGGCTCATCAAGAGAAAGATAGTAATTTCTAATATTCTCATATCATCAAGAGACTCAAATCCATCTCGGAAATGAGAGAACTTTGCTCGCAGTCGCGGAAGTAAATACGACGCATCTTTTTTTTTTTCGGATTTCTTTGAGTTTTTCAACGAACACGTGCATCGGATACGCGTGTCCTTTTGAAATTAAATAGTATTTTAATTGGATACGTCTTTGGCGTATCCAACACGTATCGGTGGAGTATTGGAGGCGTATCCGTGTATCGGTGTATCAGATACAGCATGCCTTCATAAATAGGTGTATCGGTGCAACATAGTCCTAGACAAGAGTAATGTTAACTCTTCCTCTGGAAGTTTTTGGATGCTCATTCTAAACCCACATTTATCCACATAATAGAAGCAATGTAAATCATAAGCTATCAACTGCTTTTTTTATCAAATAAACCTCCAATAAAAAAAAGATATAAATGCTACCTAACCTACCGATAAATAATTTTACAACCCTATGGAATCTTACCCAAGGAATATCAATTTTGACCGGTCCAGCCGATCCACGCGGGACCGGTCCAGGCGCAAACGAGGCGAAACGTCTCCGCCTCATGCTCTAGTCGTACGAACCGCAGTAGCTAAAGGAGCATTTTAGGAAGGATTTTTAAGGGATTTATGAGGGAAATTTGAATGCAGTGACTATTTACGGATTTCCTTTTGATTTGTATGCATTAAATACTTTGTTTTTCGGGGGTTAGGGCATCTTGAATTGGGCTGAGATTTGAGATCTCTTAGATTTAGGTTTTCTTTTGAGCTCTAGCGGCATCTAGAAATTTGGGAGAGATCGATCCTCCTCTTGTATAGAGGATCAATTGTATCTTGCTATTTTCCGTTTCCCTTTCATCAAATAATACAAATTATCTACTGTTTTCATGATTTTTTTGGATTTTTTTTTTGTAGAAGCTCGTTGTTTTCTGAAGATTGATAGGAAATACTTGAGATCTACAAGTACTTCCTATCAAATTAGTATCAAAGCAAATCTTGGGATAGTTGGCGGGCTGTTTTTGCAAATTCCAGAGGCTGTTCTTGGGCCGCTAAAGAAGGAAAATGCTGTTTTTTGAAGGAAAAATCTAGATTTTTGTGTCTACAAAAATTCGGAGAACGATGGCGACCAAAAAAGTAGACGCTTTGGAGGAGAGATTGGAAGTAGAGATGAACCAAATCAAAACCACGGTGGAGGACAGAATGTCTTCCATGGAAGGACAAGTTGCAGACTTATGGAAGATGATGAAGAAGCTGTTAGAATTCTACAACTAATCGGCGGCTTCGGTGGCAAGAGGCCCAAAAGGGCCTAATACAAATTCTAAAATCCGTAAGGATGAAAAGGAGGTAGAGATCGTAGAGAGAGAAAGGAGAAGACCTCATCTAGAGCCTTTCCAGATGGAGTATAGAGGAGATAGATTTGGGGAAATGCATGGGTATGGAAGGCAGGAGCAATGGGACGCTTATTTGGAATGTAGGGAAGGAAATTATGGTCGTCGAGGGACTGATTTTGAAGGGAGGAGAGGGGAATTCGAATGAGGTTATAAGTATGAAAGGGAAAGGGAAGATAAGGAGACTTGGGGGGGGGGGGGGGAGCACTTGGGCAAGGGGACAGGGGGTCGAACACTTGAGAAAGGGGAAACAATGAAGAAATGAGAGGAAACGGGGGAGATCAGAAGGTGAGAAAGTTGAAGATGCCTCTCTTCGAGGGCGAGGATGCGTATGGGTGGATCTATAAGGTGGAGAGGTACTTTGTCATTAATGGGCTAACAAAGGAGGAGAAACTGACAGCAGCGGGCCTATGTTTGGAGGAGAATGCACTATCATGGTATCAGTGGAGAAACCATAGGAGACCTATCAAGAACAGGAGGGAATTCAAGGACTGCGTGATAGGATATTTCTAAACCGATCGAGGAAGAGATTTCTATGAGCAGTTCTTTGCTCTGGCACAGTATGGATCAGTAGCAGACTACCGGGAGCAGTTTGAGCACCTAGCCAAAAGGGTGGAGCGATTATCAGATACGATATTGAAGGGGAACTTCATGAAGGAGCTGAAGGTAGAAATAAGAATGACAGTGAAAGTTCGGATGCCTCATGACTTAGGGGGGGGGGGCATGAAGTTGGCACAGCTGGTGAAAAATACAAAGAATATAGAGAAGGAAGCCAGGAGCAACAGCTCAGGAGGCTCTTACAATATAACAACCACTCTTCTAGCATCCAAGGGGCCTACATCAGGCAATATTAATGAGACCACCAGAGAGAAGCCAGTGGGAGGGAGTGGGGAAAAATTAAAAAGGCTGACATATAATGAGATGCAGAAGAAGAGGGCAAAAGGGTTATGTTTATGGTGTGATGAGAAGTATACTCCAGGACACAGGTGTAGGGATTAAACTCTTCAGGTTCTCACTGTCTGTGATGACGAGAAAACTGAGGATGGAGGTGAAAGAGAGATCGATGACAAGTTGCATCTGGATGTGGCAGAGGTCTCCCTGAATTCAGTAGAAGGATTCACTTCGAATCATACGATGAAGGTGAAGGGGGAAATAGAAGACATGGAGGTGATTTTGATTGACAGTGGGGCTACCATAATTTTATTTCCACCCAGGTTGTCAATCAACTGGGAGTGAAATTGGTGGACACCAGTTATTATGGGGTGATAATGGGAACAGGGAAGGTGGAGAAAGGCCAGGGGATCTGTAAAGGAGTGGTGTTGAACATCCAGGAGATTCAAGTAATGGAGGATTTCTCCCACTAGAGTTAGGAAGTACTGATGTCATCTTGGGGATGAAGTGGTTGCAAACCTTGGGGGAAACCAAGGACAATTAGGGAGCACTCACGATGTTATTAATGGTGGATGGGAGAAAGGAGGTTATAAGAGGAGATGCAGGGCTATCCAAAGCCATAGTATTACTTAAGACCATAGTTAGAAGCCTACAAGAGATGGGGGAAGATTATATGGTGGGATTACACAAGCTGGATGTGATCATGATGGAGGAGGGATGAGATGTTTCTCTTTCAGTGCATACCTTGATTTCAGCAATTTAGTAAGGATTTTCAGCCACCTCAAGGATGGTCACCTCCACGGAAACACGAGCATATCTCCACCTTGAGGACAAGATGGATCTTTGGGAGAGGAGTATTGTTAGAACAGTCCATTAGACCGGTCTAGCCGATCCACGCGGGACAGGCCCAGCGCGAACGAGGCGGAACGTCTTCGCCTCATGCTCTAGTTGCACGAACTGCAGTAGCTAACGGAGCATTTTAGGAAGGATTTTTGAGGGATTTGGGGGGGAAATTTGAATATAGGGACTATTTAGGGATTTCCTTTTGATTTGTATGCATTAAATACTTTGTTTTCTGAGGGTTAGGGCATCTTGAATTGGGCTGAAATTTGAGATCTCTTAGATTTAGGTTTTCTTTTGGGTTCTAGCTGCGTCTAGAGATTTGGGAGAGATCGATCCTCCTCTCGAATAGAGGATCAATTGTACTTTGCTATTTTCTGTTTCCCTTTCATCAAATAATACAAATTATCTATTGTTTTTGTGTTTTTTTTTTGCGGGTTTTTTTGTGTAGAAGCTCACTGTTTTCTGAAAATTTATAGGAAATACTTGAGATCTACAAGCACTTCCTATCACCAACATCAATCTAACCATGTATAAACAAAATAATCTATAAAAAGAAACTTGACTATCTCATTTATATATGTGGATGATATTGTACTTGCAAGAAATTTTAGCAATGAGATGGCAACCACCAAAAGCTTTTGGTTAAGAACTTTAAAATCAAATATATTGTAAAGCTAAAGTATTTCTCATGGAAGGAGGTTTCCATAAGGCCCAAATCCTACAAAGATATTATTCTCACTCAACACAAATATGTTCTTGAACTTCTAAAATAATCTAGAATGCTTGGATGCAAACTAGTTGAGACTAGCTTGAACCCAAATGTTTAAGTACTGATAAAAGATGATAGTGTAGTAGTGTTACAAAGGTCACTATTAAAGACTTATGCTGTGTTTGGGACGGCGTTTTCAGTGCTTTATTGTTTAAAACTCAACCAGACGTATGCTTGGGGCACTGCTTTGTAACAGAGTATTAAAACTTTTTACGTTTGCAGCCTGCTTTCTGTGACCAACAAATATCGCTTGTGTTTGTTGCGTTCCATGCTTCTCAAAATATAAAATGATGCAAAGGCCCTCCTTTGAGAGTAGTGCCACATTTCACCTTCTTCTTCTACCTCTGAATCAGGGATTTGCTCGCACCAACTCTCATCAGTTCTTCCTGTTACCCCCCCCCCCCGTAATCCCTTCTCATAGCCTGCTCGCACAAGTTATCGTTTCAGCACCTACAGCTTCGAATGGCCTCAAATGAAGCCTCCACAGAGTATATTTATGAAAAACCTTTCTGGTAGCTACACCATTTGCTGGCTGTAGCTTAAGATTTGTTTTGAGGTTCATATAAATGACGATGGCATTTCTGCTAGCATCTTCTGATGCCAAATATCGGACAAATGAGAAGGTCTTCTAATCACGTTGGCTTAACAATTCCTCAATCGTATCAATAAAAAAAGTTTTCTTTCCTGTTATCCTTCTTACCTTTCTCCCAATTTATAGCAAATATTTTTTGACTGCATAGTTAGATTTCATGGGAACTTGGTAGGAGGCAGGAATTGAGAGGTAAGAGGGTGCCTGGAACACGTGAGTATTTTACATGAGCAAATAGTTGCTATTTTAAGTTGGGTTTTTTTTCTTCTGATTTACATGAGCAAAACCAAGGTCGGACCTTTAGTAGGTTATATGTGTTCATTTTTCTATTCTATCCAGGAACCCATGAACAATCAGACTACAAGCAATGGCCGTAGAAGCCATGCAAAAAATGGAGTCACCACCATCTATTGTCCAGTTATTGCCTATTGTTGACGATCGAGATTATTCAATAATGTCTTATATTTCAAATAATGTCTTGTATTTCTATTCTCGACATTTTTTTCTTTGTTGTTGTATTATAACAAAAAATTATTATTATGAAGTAATGTTGTGGGATTCTAAAATTTTTCAGCTTATTTTAACTTATGATGATACTTTGTTAAAAAAATATTTGCTAAAATTGGATTAAATTTTAATTTAAAATTATTAGCTTGTTATCATATTTATTTAAAAAATAATTGACATAAATAATTTTTTTCATCTCAATATATATAAGGATATCAAAGAAATTTGTTTTCATACAGCTGCAGCACAGCAACTTGGCAGTAAACTTCCCAAACAAAATATATTGATTTCTATACAAAAACTTCAGAAAGTAATTTTCTGTATAACAACTCACAACCTGCTTTACCAACAGCTGTAGCCGTCCCAAACAAACCCTTAGTAAACTTATCTATTATTCTATTTCACACATAATATGCCTAATGTTTGCTTCTTGTAAGCTTGGTTAGACAATTCATGAACAATCATGCTAACAACATATAAATGTTATGTGAATTCTACGATACCTACAAATTAACCCCGAAAAATGATTATTCTTCAAAAAAAAAAAAACCGCATACATAAATAATAAAGTGTTCATTGATGATGATTGGGCTTATTCTAGAACTGATTATAGATCTAACTCAAATCACTAAATATTCACATGGAATAATCTTGTGGCAATAAGCTAAAAAACCTGCAATAGCCAGAAGCAATGCTAATGCAAAATTTAGAGCAATGACTAATGAAATTATGAAGGAATGTGATTAAAATGACTCCACAATGAGTTTTCTATCAAGGAAGAAGATCCCCTCATATTATTTTGAAATAATCAAGCTGCATTAAGTATTTCAATGAATCTTGTTCACCATTATGGAACTAAACAAGTGGGAGTCGACTGTCACTTCATAAAAAAAATGTAAACCTTGTGATTATTTCACTTGTTTACACAAAAACCCATCTACAAATTGTTGACATGCTTGCTAAAGCTTTCTCAAGAAGGAACATTGAAATTCTAATTGCCAAGTTGATATTCTAAACATTTAATATGGAGCTTGAGGGCGAGTGAAAAAGAAAAAAAAAAAACAGATTCTCTAGGTTGGTTTAAAATCAACTCCCTAGCTTATTTGGAAACAAATGAACTGATCATGATCCCAAAGTTTTGGACTCCAATCAGCTGCTATATTTGCTCCATAATAATTCCAGATTTACTATCATTAATGGGGAAGGTTTCAAAAACAAAAAATAAAAAATAATAAAATAATAAAATAAAAAAGGGGGAGGGTTTCAACATATGATGTGGAAAGCTCACTGCATTTAATACCAGATATGTTCTGCATTAATTAAATGGATTTCTGCCATTGGAATTGGGCGGCCTATTGCAACTGTGTTAATCCAGATTTGATGCTTTAATTACCTCATTTCTATCCCGATTTGTTACACAATCACTGGGAATTCAAAATATGAAATTATGTTAGTGTATTTCTTGCTTTAGGCTATGCTTTCTTTACTTGCTATTTTTCAAAACACTTTTTATATATGAACCTGATTTAGGAATAAGAAAATGTGAGAATTAGTTTCTCCAACATTCTTCTGTCTTGATTTTCTCCACAATGCATCATGCATTTCTACCCTACCGAAAGCTAGAGCTCAACCTCGTCCTTAGTCTTACTCGACCTTTCTTTATCTAGCTTAAACGCTTTCCCCTATACACATGATTTGTCAGGCCAATCTTAACAATGAACTTAAATAAACATATCCATTTAGGCAAGTTGAACTAGCAGGCAACAAACTCTAGATAACTTTATAGTGGATATGACAAAACTCTAGATAACTTTATAGTGGATATGACAAAACAGAAGCATATCACAATGCATAGTTTGATAGACATCATTAAAATGATCACGTAACAGGGCTAATATAAAATAGCGTTACGTTATCATTTTAATTAGAACGAAATTTGAATTATGAGTAATCTACATGTAGGTAGATTTTTGGTGTGTCAAACATTTATTAAAAGATCTAAGTCAACCTAAATCCCTCATTTAAGTCACAACCACCAGTCCCTGCATCTCTCTCTTCATAAATGCAGACAATCCCCACCTTTCTTTGGAAAACATAAAATAACTAATTGAATTTTATTCACCTTCTTCGAACCTAAATGCAACTCTTTAATTCCCCTATAATAATTACTCAATCTTTTCTTCCTAAGACCTTGGCCAGCCATCCATCCCTTGATTTCCCTTCTCTGGTGATAAACACCTATCCAATAGCTTATCTAGTTGTAATTAAGTGAATGAAAATTTGGTAAAGTGCTGAAATTCTCTTTGTGCTCATACACCAAGTGAGGAAAAATTAAGGTTTTTATCCTCCCTTGGAGGACTTCCAAGAAAGGGAGACAATATTCATGACGATAGACTACCCGGGAGGTTATCTTCATACCAACAAATTAAGCAGTCCAAGTTGGTTAAGTCTCCACATTAAAATTAATACTGCTATAGTATTATCATTATCCTTTCTTTACTTCAGATGTTTTTTCCTCCTCTAGTTCATCACCATAATTGATTAAAAAAAACACTTTTGTTAATCTTGTATCTTATTGCGAAGCTTCAACTACTAACTCATCAAGATGGTAGTTGATTTTATTTGAAAGGAACTGCAAAAATTTATACTTTAAAACTTCATTACAAAGCTTCTCATTAAACCCTACATTATAATTGCTATCAAAGCAAGTTGAACCTTGCTATTGTTGAAGTTTCTCATTTCATCCTATATCATAATTAGTAACAGAGCATGTTGAACCTAGCTATTGTTTTTAATTTGTTTTAAGCACTTACATTTCTTGTATTAAAAATTCCTGCATATTTTGCATGTTGTCCTTCACAGTTGATTGGATAAACTATTACTTGATTGGGTTCATTATCTATCTTAATTCTGTTAAAAAATTCACTACATTTGCACATCATTTTAAACACATAATCCTACATGCATTTTGACGAAATTACAAACCCTGCGTGCTAGTTCTGAGTAACCAATTCATGTTGCTTGTGTTAAAAGCAAACACCTAAGCCTGCCAAGTTTGCACCAATAAGTCTATTGTTAAGTTGTTATTTTGTGGTGAGTACGACCTTATGTCTACTTCTCCTTGTTAGCAAACCCTCAGCCATGTTTCTCTCCTTACGAGAACCCATTGTGTTCACCCATAGTAAGATTGTTCTATTGTAGGGGTGTAAACGAGTTGAGTCGAGGCAAGTAGTGACATTATCAAGCTGAGCTCGTTTATCTCACAGTGAGCTCAAATCGAGCTCGTTTAATGAGCTCAAACTCAACTCGCTGTATAAAATTAAAGCTCGAGCTCAGCTCAATTCAAACTCATTTTCATGGAAGGTTATCGTGAAAATGTAAAATCCAACGAGAACTTCCGAGTGCAGGCTGACGAACAAGAAGAAGGGTCTGAGTCACAGTTGTCTGAAACACCGACAACGGAAAGGAGAAGTAGACGACAAAGTTGTTGTTGACGTGATAAAGCCGTGAAAGAAGTTTGTTGCACGTTTTCCCATACCTTGAATTAATTAATTGGAACAATTAATGTCTGTAACTTTTTTTCTTTGAGAATATATCTTTACTGTTATATATATATATATATATAATGTAGCATTTATTAGGCTGCAGCTTTCACCATTAATTTTTTTTAAACATTCAAATTTAATAAAATTAATTATTATTTAAAAAATCCTAACAATCATTCGAGCTTGCAAGCTCTAACTCGAGCTCATTTAATAGACGCTCTTTAATTCCAAATTTTTATGGATGTAGCTCGCCTCCCAAATTGGTTCAACAATTGTCATCTGCTCCCAAAGAATCCATCAATCCCAAGGGAAAGGGAGTTGTTAAACCCTTTGATTTCAAACTTTGGACATTAAGTGATTAACATGTCACAAAACAGACCACTAAGCAAGCACTTGCCCCTACATGAGTTCACAACAACTCTCCTAATCCTAATCAGCCCAACGATCAAATAGAACAGGTGGATTGTGACCATTGTGTGAATGCTAGTATCACCGAAAGGCCTTGGATAGGTCATGTTTAGCTATCATGCATTGTGTTCTATCCACCCCAAGGACAAATAGGAAAATATAAATAAACAAAGCAATAGTATATATACCACACTTAGTATCCATGAATACATTAGCCTTTTACAAATTGTTAGTTATGTTATTCAAATATTATAAATGCCATAGTGGTCCCTTTGACCAAGTGGGTCAAAATTAAAATTAAAATAATTTTGAATGTATGATTTGCACTAATAACCAATTTAAATATGAGTAATATGTTATCAATAAATCAACTAATCTTTCACTAGTATTATGTATCAAACATAGCAATATAATCGAATTCTAGCCTTGGCTCAAATAAATTTTCTAAGGGGAAATTGAAGATAATTTTTTAAAAATATGTAAAGTTCGACCCTTACTCTAAATTAAATACAAATAAGTTTAAGTTAATTTTGACTAGTTATAACTCGATTAAAAAGTTGAGTTTCTACATTAATTTGTAGTGAGAAATACATTAAATTTTAAACGAGACTTAAATAATAGCTATGTTTTAGCCAAGGGTGAGCTTTAGGTTTTAGGTATGTAGAAAAATAAAATCTGAATTAGGGTTCAGATTTTCCTAATTGGAAATATCAAAATTCAGATTTTGAATTTCAAAGAATTTCAAAATCAAGAGGGAAATTAAGAGAGAGAGAGAGAGTATCAATTAGAAACTTAATTGTGGCTTCATTTGAGAAAGGAAATAATGGAAAGAAGAGATAAAAGGCTTGGTGAGGGGGCCGGCCATGTAGAGAGTGGAGAGAGGAGTTTTTGTTTTAAGTATGTGGGCTCCAAGGAATAAATAGTGATTGAAATCAAATCTGAATTTAATTTCATATTTGATTTAAGTATGAAGGTTTCCTAAATGGGGTTTTAGCAATAGGAAAGTATTTGAATTCAAATATTTAATTGAATCCCCAATAGGAAACTTTCCTAATTGACTATGGCTTATTTTAGGAAAGAAAATAATTGTGATTGGACTTTTGAATTTCAGATTTTTGGGGACATGGTGGCCGGCTGTTAAGGCTTGGGAAGGAGAGGGGCGGTGGGGTGGAGGCCGACAGCTTGGTTGGTGTAGTGGCCAGCGGTTTGGGCAGCCAATGGGGCTGACGACGTTGGGCATTCACGAGATTGGGTCAGGAAATTAAAGGAGGTGGTGGTGAAGGCAGGCTGGTGGGTGAATAGGGTAGAAGAGGTGGTTGGATGTAGTGATCTCAATGTATGAATACAAGAGATTTGATTTCTTCCTTTAGTGATCTCTTACCATGCTCTTCTCATCTATAAAATTTGATATTGGTTTTACAAATGTGATTGATTTAGTCAAACTCTACAACTAATTATTCTCATTGTGGGGTTGATTCTTAGTAGAGTGATGGCTTTTTGTGGTATCAAATCTTTACAAAATTTGAAGCTGAGCAGCAGCAAATTTTACTGATGGAGATTATCTGATAATTAATTCCATTTGGATTATTATGATTTCAGTCATTTTCCTGGATTGTTGTTTTGAAGACTTACAAGTGGGGTACAATTAATGATCTTATTTGTCATTTTTATATAGTGAGTACGTCAGCAGTAATAAATGAGGATGAATAATAGTGGAATAATTCAAATTAATTTTCTATAGAACAGGTGGATTCTCCCCAATTTGAGTTCTACACATGTCCCCATACCCAAACGTTCAAGAAGTATTGGAATAATTTTCTAAAAATAAAGAACATTTTATTAGGATAATTATGGTCACAGTTATTTTCCCGGAATCCTGTTTTGCATAAAAGTACTGTATGCTTATGATCTTATTTGTCATTATTACATAACAAGTCCACTGGGCTGTAATAATGAGGATGAATAATAGTGGGACTATTCATAGCATTACTTTTGCATATAACAGGCAGGTTCTCAACAATTTGAGTTCTACATATGTTGGCATAGTTATATGTTCAAGAAGCACAGGGAAATTTTTCCAAATAGAATGTCTTTAGAGAGTGTGGGTGAATGTCAGACGAGGTGTCTAGCATGAAATAATGGCTCTCTTGGGACTGTCATGCTTTAAAGTACTGAATAAGACTGACGCCCAACAGGTCATGAGCTCTGTTATCTTACCATTCTTTCAGAAAGAGAAAATAGAGAATATAAACAAGAATGTTTAAATCATAATATGAAATAAATCAATAAAATTAAAAAAATAAAAGACTAGCAACCCTTTAAATTGCTTGTGTCATGAGATCCAATGCGTATATTAAATTAATTAGCAATTTAGTGAAAATAAAATAATTATACGGACAGCAGACAAATAAGACATCCAACCTGCAGATGGTAAAGAATTTCATGATTCAATGGAAGCTTCCCTTCAATGACAAGATCTAAATAACCCCTTATCTCGCGAAGCCTTGCATCAAGGCCCTTTAAGGCTGCAAGTTTACTTGTAACCTACATAATCAAAATGCCAATTCGACTCAGAGTCAATAACCTATAGCTAATTATTTTAGATCCAACTAAGTAAAACAGAGTAGAAAAATACCTCTGTTGCAAGAGTACTGACAGTGGTATCCTTGACATCCCTCAACAAATGTTCAACTCCTAAAACAGATAGGCAGAAAGTTTAACATCTTTAAGTAATCGTGTGACAAAATAATGATCTCTACAATAGAAAGATATGAAGAGGCCTCAATAAGCACATCCTTCAAATCATAAAAAATGGAGCAGTTTTCAAGAACAAAAAACAATTGCAAAAGACATGAATATTAGCTAAAGATTTCAAATTCAGCAGCATCATGGGCGTACCAATTTCTTCAACTTCATGAGCAGCAATTTCAGAAGGCACGTGCACAAAGACCTTCTGACTTTTCTGGGTAGCATTCTATAACCATATCGACATATCAACAATCAAGGTCTTAATAATATTAATCTGCCTCAGAATAAAGATAAGAAAATTTCATGAGAAATTGTAATACACTTGAATCAGCTCACCTCTTTAACCTCTTCAACAGCATAGTAAGCTTTGGTAGGTATTCCTAACTCCTTAGGTTGAACATCAATTATGACCAAGACAGGATTGTGCACATAACTGTAATAATAAAGCGTAAGAAACAAAATAATATTGTGTCCCACAAAGTTTAATCATTATATATCCTGTTAATAAAAACAACACAAACTTGCGATAGAAACAAGAAAAAGTGATCAAACTTCAAGTTACTTCGAAAATTAGAAGAGATTGTAGAAGAAAAATACTTTCCATGCATCTTGGTACAATGATCAAGAACTAGAAATAGCTAATCAAAATAGAGATCTTCAAATGCACACTCAGGTCACAAAAAACATTTCAACTGTTTAAGATACAAGATATTCTTATGCGTACAAATCCCAGGTAAATTGAATCTCTATGAATAGGAATGTGTTAAATGTAGCAACAAGCTTAAGAGATCAAGTTGATTTTTTGTGTATTATTAACTCGTACATGAAAGGTTGAAAGAGATACAAAAGAGCACGGTTCAATGCCTAAAAGGAACTATGAAAGCATGTATTGGGCAAAGGAACTGTACTATTTAAACCCCTTGAATGAGGATTGAAGGAGTAATCTTACTCATTAAATCTAGCATGAACATCCAAATCATTCTCACGCAGTTTTGGACCTGTGCTATACCAACCAACGACATGCTCCTTAGCTGAAAATTAAAAAATAAAAAGCGCTTCAGCATAAATGTCATGCCATGAAACTTATTGGTCCAAACAGCCTAAAATTCCATTAAAGAGACAAGTAATACCATTTATTCTCTTAAACATAGAAAACATTGCCTCATGATAATTATGATCCAGGAACCAGATGCTTGGATCTGTGTCATCTTCTTCAAAAGGCACTGCAAAGATATCATAAGGAAATAATAAGCTGTTATAGGTGTATGGCTATGTTGCACCCATACGGATACGGTGACACGGATACGACACGATACGGATACGGGACACGGCAATTCTTAAAAATACAGGATACGGATACAGCGCGGATACAGCAATATAATATATAAATCATACATAAAAAATAACAAATTAATCAAAGCATAATATTTGAAATGACAAAAAAAAAATTGAAAGCAACATCATTTGTAGCATTGTATCTTATAATATCTAAATAAAAATAAGCATTAATTATTTAAATGTCTAGTACAACAACAAAAACATAAACATAAATTGTCCAGCATATGAAGTTTTAAATTAAAAGCACGAAGGATCGACACAATTAATCCACATGAATTTGAAACATGAAATTTTTTAATAAAAAGTATAGATATGTTGCGCCTATGCCGGGGGTCCAAGGGGGCGTTGCCCCCTGGCGGGGGTTCAGGTCGTGGGGTCAAGGGGCAGCGCCCCTGCGGGGGTTTCCGAGGGCAGCCCATGATGTTGCTGCTTGGTACCATTCGGTACCCCTCTGTACCGAGTTGTACCGAGCGGTACCGAGTTCCGGTACCGAGTTCCGGTACCGAACGGTACAGAGTTCTAGTATTGCTTGGTACCGAGCTGTACCAAGCAGTACCGAGCAGTATTGAGTTCTAGTATCGCTCGGTACCGACAAGTACCGAGCGGTACCGAGTATCGAGCAGTACTGACTACTGAGTTCTAGTATCGCTCAGTACCGAGTGGTACCGAGCAGTACCGAGTATGCTCGTAGCAGTACCGAGTATCAAGTGATACGCGTGTCCGATCAAATTTAAATAGTATTTTAATTGGACACGGCAAAGCCGTATCCGACACGTATTTGTGCCGTATCGGAGGCGTATCCGTATCTGACACGTGTCCGATACAGCATGCCTCATAAATAGGCGTATCTGTGCAACATACGTGTGTGGTTAATACCCTGCATCATATTCAACAAGTTGCAATACATAATTTCAATAAATTGAAATTTTTTCTGTTATATGAAGTACCATTAATTAATCATTCATTTCAATGGATAAAATTCCAAAGGAAAGGTTGAGCATTTTAAAACAAGATCAGTTGCAAAAGGATTTACTCAAAGGGTGGGTATTAACTTCAATGAAATGTTTTCATTGGCCTCTTTTCAGGTCATTATGGCACTAGCGACTCATTTTGATTCAAAGTTGCATCAAATGTTCTTTCCTTAGTCACATTGTTTTGGCATTTCAACTCCACTTCTCCTCCACTCTCACCAAAGCTTCTACATCACTCCTAACATCTTTTAGAAGTCTCTTAGACAATTAATCCACCACTTAAGGGTATAACCCTACGCCACACCACATGTGTTCTTTTCTTAGTCATAATGCAAAAGAAAGGATGCATTGTTAGAGGAGCCCTATAAAGGCATTTTCTGCAAAGGAATATAAGGACGATAATGAAAATAGTATGTTGGATCACATTTTAAATGTTATTTTCTTGCTACAAATGTAACTCATATTAACAAATTTACATTTATAACCATGAATCAGTTTAGCATCATTAAAGAGGGAGACAACTTCCATGATTTGATGTTTGAGAAATTTTAAAAGACGAAATCATGATTGGAAATGTTATATTCAAAAGCTAATTTACTAAATATTGTGGCCACATTATAACAAATATTTTTTGTGAATTGGTTAAAATTACCAATTAATGTTGTCCAAGTGATGAAATATTGAAATATTTTCTATTTTTGGTTGTAATTAAATAATAATTTAACTTATTGGAAAAAATATATAGTTCATAGAATATCTTAAGCTCATTCATGTAATCTTATTTCAAGGTTTTAATTAAAACATAATTAAGGTCCAAGTGGTACGCAACATAGTGTAGGCACAAATATTGATAAAACTCCGTAATGGAAGAATATAACAAGTTACATAAAAAAGATTATGGCTTGGTCACCTCACCCCATCGAAAGTAGAATTTTGCATATTCACCAAGGCTGCCTAGAAACATCGTTGAAGGAAAAGGAAGATATAGCAGTTTCTTTCTATTGCAAAGAAATATACCCCTCAGATATGCAAGATAAGATTATTATTTCATAATTTTACTTAATTAGGCATTGCAAATTCAACTCGTGATTGTATTGCCGATTTTTTTTTTTTGCCGAAAATACTCGTGATGGTATTGATCATCATTTGTTTTAATAGACATGTATCTGACCAGCGGAAAAGCACATGGATAAAAGAGAAAAGGAATCACTAAAGATAAGCAAAAAATCATTCAAATTAATCACGGAAACCTTCAAAATCGCATATTAAGGCTATGCCTAGTTCCAATCTCCTAGAACTACAACTATAAGTAATAAAAAGCACATGGATGCGAACTTGATACATTGCATCAGAACAAATGAAATATATGTCGAATTCATACCTGCGTAACTGTTGGATACATCGACGACGCCCTTTGAGGAGCTACCAAGAAGGACACCGATGACTCGCTTGCGTGGGTCGCGGGCAACGCGGTTGTAGTTATCGACGATGCTCAAGAGAACTAAAGGGTGCACGATGACCTTCTCGATCGGCCGTAACGAGATCTGCTGTGTCTTTATGACATCCATACTTCTCGTCTTCCTCCTCGCAACCCTAGAACTCTTGAAGGTCGCATACGCTTGACTACACTAGGCTCCCACCTTATAAAAGGACATACCTGTAAGTGAAAATTTTATTATTTACAATATTAACATTTTCTTCAATCTATTTTTAATTTATATTTCAAATATTAAAATTTGATAAGAATTTTAATAATTGAAATAGAATTTAAAAGGGAGATTTAGATACATATCATTATATTACTATCATTTTATCTATCTAACAGCTCAACTATTAATATTACAGTTATACCATCAAATTCCTAATTTACATCAATTCTAACACTCCATCTCCAACGGGGCTCACGATGTCTCCTTCCCTTTTTTCGTGAATTAGGGGTTAACTTCTATGACCCACTGAAGTGAAGAAGGAGGGGGGTTGCGTTCCATTATATGAGAACAAAGCCGGCCCTTTTCACAATCCAAGGTAAGAGAATGAAATTTTTGTTTCGATTAGTTTTTTCATCAGTCTCTTATGCAGTACTTGGTTTTATATCATGAATCTTCTTTCACGTTCTTTTTTTATGTTGTCGTTTGACCATTGCGAATATTTTACTAGATTTTGCAAATCAGTGTTTGTTAACACTGATTTAAGATTAATATTTGAGATGCCGATTCTATGATTAGACAATGCATTTCCTCCAAACTTAAATGCAATGAAAATATACTTTTTTTGCTCTACGTATAAATTATTTCTAATTTTGTCGTCATAAGCCTACAGTATCATTGATAAAAAATGTCATTTAAATTTTTGTAAGGGTTTTTAAATGAATCATTTGATACTCATAATATAAGTCTTTTTGGAACACATCAATTAACTATTTAGAGTAAATACATGATTTCCTTCGAAAATCTGTTTCAAACAATCCCTTTCGTTATAGGAAAACAACAAACATAATTTAATATCATTTGGAAAGTATTTACATATTGAGTTTTCAACTGTTTGCTTTGTTTTTGCTATTATATTTTATGCCTGCAGAAATATTCTCGTAGAATTACCTGATATTCCATGATGAGAGGTTTCTTCCTCCTAGAACATGTATCTTGGTTTTACATGGAGTTTTATATTGCGAGGGCTTCTGCTTCCCCTAAGGTAATGATTAATATGTTTAGATGGTATCATTTATCATGCCATCTTACATATGAAACCGTCTAAAGAAGAGGACTAAGATTTCGTTTGTGACGACTTTTTTATTGCTTCTTTACTAAAATTTTTGTGCTAAAATTCTATTATAAGAAGCAATTAAAAAATCATCACAAACGAAGTTTCAAGCACTCTTAAGTTCCTATTGATGGCTCAATCAATTTGTTTTGTTCAACCACAATGTCGAATTTAATTTGATATTACAAATATAAATATCCACACATACAAAAAAACAAAAGAAAATTTAAGGAACTTAAAAAATGGAATGGAAACTAGAACAGAGCATGCAAAACAAAAGAAAATTTAAGGAACTTAAAAAATGGAATGGAAACTAGAACAAAGCATGCTTGGTATGTTGGATGAACGTATGAGTAAAGGAGTTAGCGGTAAGGTAGATTTCACCATGCGAGCAGACCTCCGGGACAAAGCTCATGAGATGTAGCGTGCGAAGGGATGATTTCAGCGGGAAGAAGATGTCGTGAGCTTGCAGGAGAAAGAGTGAAAAAGACATCGTGAGCCTGCGGAAGACGGAGTGGTAGAATTGAGGTAAAGTAGGGATTTGAGTGGTATAACCATAATATTAATATTTGAGGTGTTAGAAATGTAAAATAATAATAATATAGTGGTATGTATGTAAATCTACTTTTAAATTCTATTTTAAATATTAAAATTCATATCAAATTTTTAATTTAAACAAATTTCTAACATTTAATCATGAGACACATGAATATATAGTTCAATAGTTCAAATAAATGACATAATTAAAATATTTATACAAATTTTATCTATTATATATATAGTTCTCCCTTAAAAGTCAACATATCTAAGTTATTTAGTAAAAAGTAATGGCAACACTTACACATATGAAGTTAGGTCACAACTAGTTAGCATGTCATAGATTGTCAATTGCTTCTAATTAACATGAAAACAAACTTTTTTTCCAATAATATTTTTATATTTCATTATTTTACATGCAGTAAAATTATGTTTAGCTTTTTGTTGAGAAATTTAATTTTATATGCCCCATAATGCTCAAAATTGAATATAAATATATATGCTATTTCATTTCTTAAGAAAATAAAACCAAAATTTTCATTTTAGACCAAAATGCCTATAAAATTCAAAGGGAACTCAAGCATTATATAATTGACCTTTCGAGCAAGAAGTTATTTGACTCTTTCTCGTTCACATACATGATTATACATTTGGTTATTTAGGGTTAAAATCATTTTTTGCACTATTTTCCCTAAATTGTGAAGGATATTAGAAATAAGATTACAAGTTTCAAACATTGATCAAAACTTATTATGACCTTAATTGAAATATATTCAGGTCATGATCAAATAGTATTCAAAGCTTATTTGAATATTGCTCGTATTTTAATAAGGTTTTATCATGTTTTGAAACTATTTTGATTAAGGTTTGAAAAAAATGAACAATGTCGGTTCCTTATTCCAAAAAAAAAAAAGTTAGCAAGGCTAATCAAGATTCTATTAAGGATAAGGCAAAGTTAGAGCAAGATTAAATCAATATTCGATATAATTTGAACATAGTACAAATATGATTCAAATTTATTATTTTGCTCACACTATTTCTTTAAGAATTGAATCATTTGAGTTATCTTAATATATGTATATAGAGGAATGTTATAATCATAAAAATACTAACATTATGTCATTGCCTTTAATATTCAAAACAATGTTGTCATTAGTCTCAAATTGTCTAACAACTTGAATATTAGAGGCAATGACATAATATTTATAATCATATTTGTGAGACCTTCAGATTTAGCATTTTGTTTAATTTGTTATGACCAATTTGAAAAAGGTTAACATTTAAACTTTTGTATTTGGAACTCTTTTGTCTGTGTTTTGAAGTGATATGTGTGCCTATGAGCTTCAAAATTTATAAAAAAATATCCATAAAATAGTTCTCAAAATCTCACTTCTACCGACAAGTATTAATTTCATAAAGATTTGTGCCGGTGCAAAAAAATTATGAAAAAATTAATGTAATTAAATCAATATAATATCTATGTTATGACGAAAATAATTTGTGAGTTGAACTTATAACGACTCCTAAAAAAAAATTTTACTGGTTAAAATACAAGCTATTACATTGCTAACGATTTCCTCTGAGTGCCTTTGACTTCATATCTACATTTTGGTACATTCTAAGGACATTGAGCTATCTTGTGACCCGGTTGGCCACAACAAAAATACTAACCATTATACTTATAACATCTACCAAAGCATCTTCTACCATAATAACCACAAAAAGGAAGCATTGCTAATAGATACATATACACAAGAACTTAAGAAACTACATGACTCTCCTTCTTAGAGTCTCAACTGCCACCAAACTTGGGTTGCTTTCCACTAATTACTCCACTATTGGAGGGATTCCCTCCAAATCTTCTCCTACTTGCATCCCACCTATATTGTGCAGCTTTCGAGTTATTCTCTACCATTCTAGCATGCTCCACCAACTAAAAAAAGCCACGAATATGAAATGGTACTAGTATATGCCTCAAACTATCCTTAAATCCTCTCAGAAATTGATAATATTTATCCTCTGACGTACTAACTAATTGAGGGTTATATTGAGCTAGACTTGTAAAATCTGTTTCATATTACAGCACCAATTTACGCATTTGAACAAGCATCGTGAACTACTCCTACATTTGCTTCCTTGTAGAGGGTAGAACAAACTAATCTCCTCCCATTATGTCTAAGCATTCACCTTACCACGGAACTTCTGTCTCTGATGTCCTACCCACCGGCGCTTGGCTTCTATATCTAGAAGAAACACTGCTAAAGGTACCTTGCCTTCAGGACATTGTATATGTTTAAATGATTTGTCCAATCTCAAAAGCCAATCCTCTACAACAAGGGGATTTAAACCTCCCTGAAAATGTGGAGGCTTTAGTCAAAAACATAATATGTAAATGGCAATATATCTCATCTCCCTTCACACCCAATATTCTACTTTGGGTTTATCCTATCAATTGCGCCACAAGCCCAACAAACTACATCATTGAATTTGATGCTATAGCTTCTGCTACGCTATGGACCATAGTAGCTCTAAAACTCTACCCGTCAACTGTCTCAGGATCTTGAGGGTCCATTTACAATAACACTTTAAACAATTAAAAAAAAAAATCATTAACAAACTCATTAACTTTTTTAATTATAAGTAGATAACTATCTAGATTTCAGACGACATATATTACATATTGTGCTTGCTTGATAAATACAAGTTCTTAGATTATAGTTGACCTTCTCAGACAATTTCTCTTACACACTAATGAGCTTCTTTAAGCTCAGAACAAAAATAGACCTAGCAAGCGTGGCTTGAACCAAGCCAACTTGACTTAAGAGTAGGCTCTAATATTTGATTGTACAAATTTCCTTCATGATTTTATATCAGCATTTTGATTCCAATATAATTCTTAAAAAATTAAACTTTTCCAACAAATACCCTAAAAATAATTTTGCATCAACAATTTCTTCACCAATCTTGAAACTCTCACAATATCCCTTCTTTATAATAAATAAAAACTCTTTTCATTATCTCTTTCAGTTCCCTCAAATCAAACAGCCATAGCGCGCACGGGAGCGGGTGGAGATCGTCTCGGTTATCCATTTAATTTGCACCGACAATATATTCAAAAAATCAATTAACGATTCCCACGAGAAACCCTCTGCTCTTGCTTTGCCTCAAGCCTTCATCCCTCCCTGCCGCCGTGGTTTTCGGTGTTCCCTAAGTCCAAGCAAAGCCATTCATGAGCGTCGGCCACCCACACCGATTATCTATCGAATGAGGCTTCGTTTGTTTTTTTTGTGCTTTTGTAAAACACAGTTTTAAAAAATATTAGTTCAGAAAATGGAGTTTTCTAACGGAGAAGCACATTTAAAAAGCATTCTCAAAACTGCAGAAAAATGATAAAAAGGAGTTATTGGGAACGTGATTTGACGAACCAAACAACACAAAAAAAAATTCCTCCGTTTTAGAAAACGGAGAAGGCAAAAAAACGCTCAAACAAACAAAGCCTGAGAATCAGAGTATAACGCAGGGGTGTCAAAAGTTGACATGACCCGAAATCCGATCCGGACCCGATCTAAAAAAATCTGGGTTCTGATCAACCCGTTTACGAAATAGGTCGGGTCCGGGTTCGGATTTCTGGCCAGTATGAAAAAGTGGGTCAGGTTCGGGTGGGCCTGACAACCCGCGGGTCGACCCGAATTGATCTGTTTCCTGCCCGTCACTCAGGTCGTGTCCGCGCTGCCCGTCAGGTTTCGTCTGTGTTAGGTCGCGCCCGAGTCACAACGTCAGGTCGTGTCCACATCCCGCATCACAAGTTGCGTCCGAGTCCAGGAGTCCCGCGTCCGCTGCTCGGCGCTTCCCGCGTCCCGTCCAAGCGTCTCGCGTCAGGGCGTCTCACGTCCGGAGTCCGCGTCCGCGTCCAGCCCTCTGACCCATCTTGGCGTCCCGCGTCCAGCGGTCCAGGCATCCCGCGTCCGCGTCCAAGCATCCCACGTCCACTCCGTATCCTTTGGCCCTCTGCTTCGCTTGGCTCCAGTGCTCCGCAGATGTTCGCGGGTCGGGTCGTGTCAACCCGGTAACCCCCACGGGTCGGGTCCAGTTGACAAATCTGACCCGTTTGCAAAACCGGATCAGGTTAGGATCAACCTGTTAATTTATGGTCGGGTCAAGTCGGGCTCAGCCCGAACCCGACCCGTTGACCCAAATTGACACCCATACTATAACGTATTCAACAAGTATTTTACGAGTCCCACAAGAAACCTCTCTGCCAGCTTACTCCGGCCCTCCGGTTTTCTGAATTCCAAACGTTTAATTATTTTGACGCTTAGGGTTGCTAACTATACACTGCAAGCTTCAAATGTTGGTGAGAAAACAGCGATAGCTGAAACAAAGCATTAAGCCTTTCACGTGCTTCGCTTTACGAACAAGGCAACTAGAAAGTGATATTCATGGTATTCTTTTGCTTCTACCAATTGCAGACTGGGCTAATAACGCGCCTCTAGAATTAAGAGCCATCCAAGTTAGCTCGCAACTTAATGGAGCACGAAAAGATTTGGCAAAATTTAATACGTTTCTTCATTTTTATGAAATTGATTAAGTCGTTTTTTATCTATTTAAATCGATCTCAATCTTAAATGAGGCCATTAAAAACATGAAAAAAGACATTTACCGAAGGCGCAATATATTTTCAGATATAGGGTTTAGGGTTTCTTCTTGTTGAATAAATTTGGAAAAGAAACAATTTTCCTACCCACAGTCTTGAAAATTTATTGTTATGTTAACACTAAAATAGAAATTGAGAGAGAATGATAGACCAAGCTTCATAATCAAATTTATTTGTGTAATAAACTTAATTTTTTAATGCCACCTAAGATTTTGACTTTTTTTTTATAAATTTCTTACTATTTTGCTTTTTTAGACTGCTAATAATTTATGCTTATCTACTTTTTTTTGCTGGGAAGTTGTTTTCTACAACAGTTTTAAAAATTTACTTCTTCTATAATAGCTTTACAAAGCAGTGAGAAAGTCATCATAAACAAAGCTTTTGTTAGAGACAACTTTGACTTCTTTTAAGATGACTTTCTTATTGCTTCTTACAACCGTATTTTAGTACAAAAATTAAATCTTTTTACCAAAAAGCTGCTTTAAGACGCAGTTAAAAAACTGTTGCAAATAAAGCCCTAATCGTTTATTTTTTGTTATAGTTTGGAAAATATTTTTTCAAAAACATTTTTTAAAGACAAAAAAATAATTAGCTGAGGAAATATTTATCTTTCAAGCACATATTTTTTTACTAATTATTTTTCTTATCATGAAAGTACTCAGAAAACAGAACTTAAGTATGCTAAAATATTTAAAAAAAAAAAATTAAAACGTATTTTCTAACTAATTTTTTAGTTTTATTTTGAAATTAATATAATATCAATTTTACTTTACAATTCAATCATTTTTTTATTCATTTTTGAGTGATGAATTTTGTGGTGTAGCTTTGTGCACTCTTCAAAAAAATACACCAAGATTAATAAAGTCTCATTAAATAATTAGGTGAATTAATAAAAATCCTTCATGAAACAATCTATATATTCTGTTTAGTCTATTTAAATTTATTTTTGGGGGAAACATTAAAAAAATTTAGCTGAAATAAAATTTTATACAAATTTATTCAATGAGTGGAGTAATACTCTTACTTCTTAGGTGAACAAACAAATACAGTTTATTTAAGTAAATTATAAGTCAATTAATATACACACAATATTAAAATGGCAGAATCAACCTCAGCTCCCCCTCTCTATTTATACAAATGCAAATGCTCTGCTTCTTTCCACAAGCGGCTCTCTTCTTCAATGGCTACTTCTCCTGCTTTTAAAACAATAGAGGAATGCAACGCCGAAGGACGGACAAACCAGACGGTGGCCGCCGAACTAGACGGCGGCCTACTCATATCTCGCAGAGCTTTCCCTTACTACATGCTGGTAGCCATGGAAACAGGGAGCCTCCTCCGCGGCCTCCTTCTCCTCGCTTCATTCCCCTGCGTTTACTTCATTAGTCTCCTCTTCTCGGAGGCTTTGGCCATAAAAGCTTTAATCTTTATTGCCTTCGCCGGGCTGAAGATTAGAGACATAGAGATGGTGGCGCGGTCTGTGTTGCCGAGATTCTACGCCGACGACGTCCACCCGGAGGGGTGGAGAGTTTTCAGCTCCTTTGGGAAGAGATATGTTGTTACGGCGAATCCAAGAATACTCGCGGAACCATTTGCGAAGGCGTTTGTAGGGGCGGACGAGGTGGTCGGAACGGAGCTTGAGGTTAGTAGATGGGGAAGAGCGACTGGGTTTGTGAATAAATCGGGAGTTCTGGTCGGAGATAGAAAGAAGAAGGCGGTGGAGCGGATGCTCGGCGGTCAATCACTGAACGTCGGCATAGGATGCGGTGAGGCGGATCATGGATTCATCTCCCTTGGCAAGGTTTGATTAATCTTACTTAATTTTTTAATGAAGTTTATAGAAAATTGCGTTAGGATAATTTGTGTGAATCTCTTTGATTAGTGTAAAGTCAAAGACATTTAAACTTATCTGCTACAATTTATTTTCTGCTTTATATATATAAAAAATCAACTCAGTCAATCATAATCATAAGAAAAAACAGTCACAATTTTATGAAATCTGTTATTGTTCTTGTTGACCTTTGTTGATTTGATTTGAGTGAAAAGACCTTGGCTCATTTGAATAAAAAAATATATAATAAATGAACTAAGTTAACAAGTTATTGTTCTGTTTGGAACAGTTGTAATATTTCATAAAAACCTAAGAATTTAAATAATTGTATATTCTTTAAAAAATAACAAAAAATAAAATAATAATTATCAAATAAAATTATAATTATAACAAAAAGTCTTTATCTGCCATACGAGGCCGATTACATAAATTATTTTTCTCCATATTATATCATATTAAGAGTCAAATTTTAAATTAAATCTTATAAACAAATTATCTTTTTAATATTTTCTAACCAAATTATTTTAGATATACCTCAATTTTTCTTAACATAATAATATTATAATTATTATGTCTAAAAAAAAAGAGAATTGAACATAGTGGCAAACAAAACCTCTATTAATAGGAGCTTTGACTACAGTTGTATTGGCCCAACTTGATTGTTATACATTAATAGGCTCTTTATTATTATCTTTTAAAAGGAGAATAACACTATAACAGTACCGTTATAGATATTTAAAATTTATGAGATTTTAAAACGCAGTAAGTCGATTTAAAATTTTGGAGATTATTTCCTTATATTTTGTTGAAATTAATAAAAAATAAATTAAAAAAATCAACTTAGAGCTAGACAGATTGAGAGGGAAGAATTAGAAAAAAAAAAAAAACTTTTTCAGAAAAAATGGCTCAACTAAATCATGTTGTTAGTTATTTGAATTATATATATATATTTGCTCTAAAATTATAAATTGACAAATTTTTATTAAGTTTAGATCACATTTTAGATCAAATATTTGCTCAAAAATTTGAAGAGACTATAATCAATTTCAAAATCAGGGTTTTAATTATCAGTAAATTTGATTAGATACAATACTATCAGATTTTGATGATCGAAAATGATCGCTTGATTAAAGTTGAAGAGTGCTCTCTCGAAGCTCCTATTTGAAACATAAGTTTGCCTTCAATCACCATTAGTCACTTAAGAAAAAAGAAAAAAATTGACCACATATCAACATCGACTATTAAAATTTGTACGTGAATATTAAATATATTAATATCAAATTTATATTCTTGTTGAAAATTGACTCTTTTAATGCCCTATACAAACGACCTACCTAATGTTTTAATAAATTATTCCAAAAAAAAAAGGCTAAGCAATTAGTTAAACAGTCACCCTCAATATTGTTAGCATTTAAAGCATTCCATGCCAATCACAAAATGTTCAATCATTTATTAATTTTTCAGTTAGTTAGAGC
>NW_021319178.1:25103734-25110422 GCF_001605985.2 Dendrobium catenatum
GGTCATTGAGGATTTTCCTCAAGTGGTTAATATTTTTATCTCTTATTTTAATACTGTTGTTAAAGGCTCTTTAGTTTATGCATCTTGCAATAGAATGGAAAGAAAATTATTTTATTCTCAATTATTTTCTTTTTCTTCTTCTATCAATGAACATTGGTTTGTTAGTTGAGATTTTAATACGGTTCTTCTGCTAGTGAAAGAAAAGGAGGTATTTTACCTAATTTTAATTCTATGGAAGACTTTGGTAATATGATTATGGATTGTAATATTGCTGACATTGGTTTTATTGGTTCTAATTACACTTGGAGTAATAATAGATTGTGGCAAAGATTAGACAGAATTTTATTCAATCATTTTTGGATTGATAAATGGCCTTTAACTTCTGTTGAGCATCTTAGTAGAAGCTTATCTGATCATTGTCCTTTACTTATTTCTATCAAAAAAGAAATTAGAATCAATAGTATTCCTACTTTTAGATTTCAAAATATGTGGATTTTACATAATAATTTCTCTAATATTGTTGAAGCTAATTGGAATGCTTGTTTAGCTCCTGATAATTCTGTTAGAGGAATGGTTAGATTATGGATGAAATTAAAAAGGTTGAAGCATTACCTTAATTGGTGGAATAAAAATCATTTTAAAAATATCTTTGTCAACATAAAAGAAATGGAAAAAGAGGTTTGTCGTTTAGAGGATCTTACTGCTTCTGATTCTTCTTTTCTAAATGATTTGAATATAGCAAAGGAAAATCTGGTTAAGTTTCATGATATGGAAGAAACCTATTGGAAGCAAAAATCTGCTTCCAAACATATTTCTGAAGGGGATAGGAACACCAAATACTTTCATGCTTTGGTTAACAAAAAGAAATCTATCAATTTTATTGATAAGATTAGAGATGATAATGGAAATTGGATTTCTGATACTTTACTTCAGGAATCTGTTATTAATTACTTTTCCAATATTTTTTGCAATGATTTTCATGTGAATCATTTAGAATATTCATTTCTTATTGATAAAATCATATCTGTGGAAGATAATATAGCTTTAACTGCTATTCCAACGGAAAAAGAAATATTTTCAGCTGTTAATTCTATGAATCCTGATTCTACGGCTGGTATGGACGGTTATACTTCCCAATTCTTTCAAAGTTGTTGGCACACTATTAAAAATGATTTAATTGAGGCTGTTGTTGATTTTTTCAATGGTAATACTATGCCTAAATACTTTACTTCTTCTGCTATTGTTCTTATCCCAAAAAAAGAAAATCCTGTTAGTTGGAATGATTTTAGACCTATAAGTTTATGTACTTTTTTCAATAAATTGACTTCCAAAATCATTACTTTAAGATTGGGTTCTTTTTTACCTAGTATGATTTCTTTAAATCAAACTGCTTTTGTTAAAGGGAGATTGATTTCTGATAATATTCTTTTGGCACAAGAAATGGTGAATGATCTTAATATGAAAGTTAGAGGTGGCAACATGTTTTTTAAGCTAGATATTTCTAAAGCCTATGATAACATATCTTGGGAGTTTATTTATAAGGTTTTAGATCTTTTTGGGTTTTCTGATCAATTTATAAGATTGATTAAAAATTCTGTGGACAATGTTTGGTTCTCTATATTGCTTAATGGTGGTTCCAATGGCTTTTTTCATTCTAAACATGGTCTTAGACAAGGGGACCCATTGTCTCCTTCTCTTTTTATTATTACTATGGAATACTTTTCTAGATGCATTAATTTTATTTTTGAGAAGTATCCATCAATGTACTATTTAACTAAAGATGGTTTTCCTGTATCCCATCTTTGTTTTGCAGATGATTTCATGATATTTTGTAATGGTAGCCTAAACCATATTAAGAAAATCAAAAGTTTTCTTAATAATTTCTTTTTGGAGAGTGGTTTATCCATTAATAATTTGAAAAGTTCTTTCTTTACTTCTAAACATTTCACGTTAGCTAAGATTAATAGAATTTCTTCCATTACTCACTTTATTCATCAAAGTTTGCCTTTTAAATATTTAGGTGCTCCGATTTTTAGAGGCTTAAAGAAATCTCATCTCTTTGATGAAATTATTCAAAAAATGATTGATAGAATTTCTTCTTGGGAATTTCAATTTTTATCCTATGGTGGTAGATTAACTGTTCTTAAGAGCATTCTTAATTCTATGGCTTTTCATTTATTCCAAGTTATTCAACCCAATATTGCCACTGTTTTAAGATTAGAGAGAATTCTGAATAAATTTTTTTGGGGTTCTAGAAATAATGTTACTAGAATGCATTGGACCTCTTGGAGTAAATTATGTGGTCCTCTTAATGAAGGAGGGCTAGGTTGCAAATCAATTTCTGATTCTATAATTGTTTCGTCTATGAAAATGTGGTGGAATTTCAGGAAAAACGAAAGTCTTTGGGCATCTTTTATGAATTTCAAGTATTGTAAAGGTAAACATCCCTTATGTTGTTTTTATAAGCATGGAGACTCTTCAATTTGGAAAAGGCTTTGTCAAACTATGAAAATCATGGAACCCCTTATTGCTTGGGGACTAAATTCTGGAAATTGCTTCTTTTGGCAAGACAATTGGATGTTTGAAGGGTCTATTGAATCCCTTCTTTCTACTTGTTCTGTTTCTGCTTTAAAAGTGAAACAGTTTTATCATGATAATAATTGGGATATGCAAAGTATTCTTAGTTTGGTTCCTCTTGACATTGGTTATAAAATTAAGGATCTTTCTTTGGATAATCAGAAAAAAGATCACATTCTTTTCAAACTGTCTTACAATGGTAACTTTGTTTTTAAAGTTGCTTGGGATTTTATTAGAGAAAAGAAAGATATTTCTATAGTTTTTAAGAGGATTTGGAGCAATAACATTCCTACATCTTTTTCTATATTAACTTGGAGAATTATAAAGGGTTATATTCCTGTTGATGTTGTTCTTTGGAAAAAAGGTTTCTTTCTTCCTTCAAAATGTTATTGCTGTTATCACATAGAGGATATAAACCATGTATTTATTAATGGTCCCATTGCTGCAAAAGTTTGGATTTGGTTTGATAATTTTTTCAATACCAATTATTTTAGTGGTCATCTATCTTTCAATCATTTCCTAACTGTTATTTGTCACAATACTACTTTGGGGCATATTAAAGTTGTTACTGCCATATCTCTTATTTGGTTTTTATGGATGGATAGAAATGATGCTAAACATAGGAATATTCCTATGAATCACAATCGGATAATTGCTAGAACCAAAGAAAAAATCAATAGCCTTTATAAGGTTAACTTGTTAAACCAAAAACAGTTTCGTGGTTTTAAATTTGTAGCTAACAAACTTAATACTAATATTTTTGATTATATTCATGAACCTTGTTTTAAATTTGTTATTTGGAAGAAACCTAACATTGATTATATCAAAGTGAATACTGATGGTTCTGTTTTTGATAATAATTATGGTTGTGGAGGTATTATTAGAAATTACAAAGGTAATTTAATTGTTGCTTTTTCCTCTCCCATTAATAAATGTTCTGTTTTATATGCTGAACTCATGGCCATTTATAAAGCCCTTCAACTCTGCTTATCTTCTGGTTATTTTAAAATTTGGTTGGAAGTTGATGCCATTTTAGTCATTAATTGTCTTGCTGCTGATTATATTGGAAATTTTGATACTTTTTATATTTTAAAAGACATTAAAAAGATGCTTTCTCATTTGGATTATAAAATTTCTCATATATGGAGAGAGGGCAATTCGGCGGCTGATTTTTTGGCTAAAAATGGAGCTAAACTACATCAGTATACACTTTTTTATAACAATGACATTCCATTTATATTAAGAGGTTTAATCAATCTTGATAAATCTGGATTGCCATATATTCGTCATTAATTTTTGTTTTATTTGGCTATGATGTTTATTATTCTTTTATGGAATATTGTGTTTGCCATTTTTCTTAGTAATTTGGTTATTATGGTTTTGTTTTTGGTTTTTAATCCTAATTGGATCTGGAACTTTTTATTTTGGTGTGGAGTTTGGCTGATTATTGGGAGGAAAACCTGGATGGTTTATGTGAAATAAGTTTGGCTAGTTGGAATATTTGCCACCCTTTCATGTGGAATTGCTGGAACTTGTTGGTTGTAAGATGGTTTGCTTTACCTTAAATAATTGCTGGAGCTTCATCATACATCTTTTTACTAGTTTTTTATCTTTTAATAACCAAATTACTTTGAGATTTTGGGTATTCTTCTATTCTATAATTGAATTATTTAATACTGAGCCTCTATTATTATTATTTAGATTAATATTAAAGCTTGTTATAATTTTTTTTTCTGAGTTTTTTTTTTTTCAGATATTATGACAACTTTTGGTGGAGAATTATTTGATTTATCAAGAGATTGAGCTCATAAAGTATATTAAAGGCCTTTGGACAATGGATACTCATGCTTTTGTTCAAATTATTCAGATTTTTGAAGATGGTGGCTTTAGAAGTCTTATCTTTTTTTTATTCTATTATTTGTATTTAGAAAGAGACTTTAGGCTCATTAGATTTTATTTTATTTTTTTTGTATTTTTCTTTTCTTTAGATGTATTTTCTTTTGTTTTAGTTGAGCCTTTCGTCTCTTTAAGGACTCTTTGTAATCACTTTTTCTAAATAAACGCGTAAGCCCCTACAGTGGGTTTTAACCAAAAAAAAAAAAAAAAAAAAACCCTAAACCCTAAACCCTAAACCCTAAACCCTAAACCCTAAACCCTAAACCCTAAACCCTAAACTTAATACTAATATTTTTGATTATATTCATGAACCTTGTTTTAAATTTGTTATTTGGAAGAAACCTAACATTGATTATATCAAAGTGAATACTGATGGTTCTGTTTTTGATAATAATTATGGTTGTGGAGGTATTATTAGAAATTACAAAGGTAATTTAATTGTTGCTTTTTCCTCTCCCATTAATAAATGTTCTGTTTTATATGCTGAACTCATGGCCATTTATAAAGCCCTTCAACTCTGCTTATCTTCTGGTTATTTTAAAATTTGGTTGGAAGTTGATGCCATTTTAGTCATTAATTGTCTTGCTGCTGATTATATTGGAAATTTTGATACTTTTTATATTTTAAAAGACATTAAAAAGATGCTTTCTCATTTGGATTATAAAATTTCTCATATATGGAGAGAGGGCAATTCGGCGGCTGATTTTTTGGCTAAAAATGGAGCTAAACTACATCAGTATACACTTTTTTATAACAATGACATTCCATTTATATTAAGAGGTTTAATCAATCTTGATAAATCTGGATTGCCATATATTCGTCATTAATTTTTGTTTTATTTGGCTATGATGTTTATTATTCTTTTATGGAATATTGTGTTTGCCATTTTTCTTAGTAATTTGGTTATTATGGTTTTGTTTTTGGTTTTTAATCCTAATTGGATCTGGAACTTTTTATTTTGGTGTGGAGTTTGGCTGATTATTGGGAGGAAAACCTGGATGGTTTATGTGAAATAAGTTTGGCTAGTTGGAATATTTGCCACCCTTTCATGTGGAATTGCTGGAACTTGTTGGTTGTAAGATGGTTTGCTTTACCTTAAATAATTGCTGGAGCTTCATCATACATCTTTTTACTAGTTTTTTATCTTTTAATAACCAAATTACTTTGAGATTTTGGGTATTCTTCTATTCTATAATTGAATTATTTAATACTGAGCCTCTATTATTATTATTTAGATTAATATTAAAGCTTGTTATAATTTTTTTTTCTGAGTTTTTTTTTTTTCAGATATTATGACAACTTTTGGTGGAGAATTATTTGATTTATCAAGAGATTGAGCTCATAAAGTATATTAAAGGCCTTTGGACAATGGATACTCATGCTTTTGTTCAAATTATTCAGATTTTTGAAGATGGTGGCTTTAGAAGTCTTATCTTTTTTTTATTCTATTATTTGTATTTAGAAAGAGACTTTAGGCTCATTAGATTTTATTTTATTTTTTTTGTATTTTTCTTTTCTTTAGATGTATTTTCTTTTGTTTTAGTTGAGCCTTTCGTCTCTTTAAGGACTCTTTGTAATCACTTTTTCTAAATAAACGCGTAAGCCCCTACAGTGGGTTTTAACCAAAAAAAAAAAAAAAAAAACCCTCGGAGTTCGAGTTGCCCATCTAGTAAACAATACAATACAACCTAGAAACATTCTACGACTAAGCACCCAAAAAATGAGAGAACACAAAAAACAACCAAAAAAACTCCCCGCAGCAAGAATCCACCAGCAGAATCAACTTGAAGCCCAACTCCTGCAACCGCCAAAAAGAAACACAAAGCACAAGATGCAAAGAAAAATAAAAGCATTCAATATGTCAAAAATAGAACTAGAACTATAAGGATATGTCTGGATTAAGTCCTTCTCAACTAACTCCAAATACTCCCAGCATTTCGAATAAGGCAGGAAGAGAACACATTGCCTGCAAAAAAACCAAAGCACGAAGGAAAAAGCAAATAAAGATAACCCTCGATCCACTGATTACCCCCACACGAGCCATACAGCAGAGGGCCACCCTCACAGAAACACCTGAGCGAAGCCAAAAACTGGCAAGAAAAAAAGGCCCAGGAACCACCTTGAAATACCCAGTCAACCAACGAATCCAAATACAGCTGAAATGAGACAGAAAAACAAAAGACTGGAGGAAAACTCCACCCAGATCACACATATC
>NW_021319178.1:25110522-25143496 GCF_001605985.2 Dendrobium catenatum
AAAAATAATAAACTATATAAAAATTAACTAATAATACCTTAACTAAATTATAAAGAAATAAATAAATAAATTTAATAATACTAAAAAACTCAAATAAACTTAAAATAATAATAAATAATAATAAACTAATAAATAAATAAGAAATATAACAAATAAATAGTAATAATTAAACTAATAATAAAGAACTAATAAACTAAAAAAATAAATAATAAACTGATAATAAATAATATCTAAACTAAAGTAAACTAATAAACTAAGCCTAAACCTAATAAAATAAATAAATAAATAAATAACTAATAAATTTATATTTTTACATGATAATTATATCATTATTATTATTTTTAGTAAATATTTAAATTTAAAATTATAAGTATAAATTAGTTATATAATTTATATTTAAAAATTATATTAAAATATTTAATATTAATTACTAATAATTTTTATTAAATTATATACTTATATGTAAATTAAATTTATATTAAAAAATATTATTTCAAAAATATTATTATTTTTTACTTCAATCGGTTCAATCGTTCAATCTGTTCAATCGGTTCGAATTAATTCTTTATATGAACAGGTCTAACCTATTGAAAGGTGAAGCTTCTTTTTTTCCGGTTCATTGTCATGACCCATTTTGTCCGGTCACAGGACATAGCTCTACGAAAACGAAGGAAGCACAGGTGAAGTACTGGAACTTTTATTTTGTCCGGTCACAGGACATAGCTCTAAGTTTTGCCACCAGTAGAATCGCGTCACGCGTTCTCACTATTTATCACGCGTCCCGACAACCCGACCCGGAACGAATCCAGGATGGCTTGGTATTTCTCAATTTTGCTAGGTATTGCTCGGTATTGCAAGTATTAGTTGATTTTGCTCGGCAATAATCAATACCGAGCAAATACCGAGCAATACCGAGCAAATACCGAGCAATACCGAGTTTTCTAGAAAACTGGGTACAACTCGGTATTGCTCGGTATTGTTCGGTATTAGTCTTTACAGAGCGGTATTTCTCGTTATTGCCAAGCAATACCGAGCAATATCGAGCAAATACCGAGTAATTCCTCGCAATACGCGAACATAGCATTCCCGAGTTCCGGTCCGGATCAAGTCGTCGAGCCACACGATAAAGAGTAAGAGCACGTGGCGACATGTTATTAGCGGCCGAACCTAGCTCTACGTCTGATCATATGATATAATAATTGTTGGAAGATAACTGACTTAAATTAAAAATAGTAATAATAATAATAATAATAATAAGCTTAGGGAGAAGCAAGAATTACTGTTGGTGCGAAAACAGAGATCAACATTGAAGCGAAAAACTCTTAAAATCCTAATTTATTCGTGGTTTTAATTCTGAGCGCGGGTTTCATGACAAATGAATTATATATTTATATATATATATATATATACCTAACCTTGCATCTCTCCCGCGGCTAAAACACACATACCCAGAATCCCGCGCCGTTACTATTGTCGCAGTTATGACTGTGTACGTAATGGGGAACTTATAATTTCTCGTCCCCCGTGCCATCTTAGGGCACGCCACCCGTGCGCTCCTTCTCTGTACCGCGTGCCTTCACCGGAAAATTATAAGTTCCTCCGCGATTGTAGCGTGCGCAAAGCTGCCTCCCTCGGCCTCTCGTCTTTCTGCGAGTGACTCCATCGCACGCTGCGGGAATTCTTCCTAGACGATCTCTGGGCCAATCTGTCGTGCGAGGGCGTTTTCCTCTTTGCACGCCGCCGCTGGCCTCCTGCCTCTGCTTTCTAACGCGACGATCTAACCATCTGACGATTTGACCAGTATTTTCCTATTTCAGTTAGATTACATCAACGACCTTTTTTTTTTTTTTTGGTTTAGTCATGGATATTCTTATTAGGCATTTGCAAGAGGATGTATCATGGTGTATATTTTTGCTGATGATATTTTTGTTGATAAGACTAGAGAGGGAGTTGAAGGTAAACTTGAATTATGGAAGTCAACTTTAAAGACCAAAGGTTTTTGTATCAATGGATCTAAAATTGAATAAATTGAGTGTAATTTTAGTTGTAATAAATCTAATGGGAGATTGTGACTTTAGGCAATCAAGTCATTAATAAGAGTACACGATTTAGATGTCTGGAGTCTATTATTCAAAATGATGGTGAAATAGATGAGGATATTATTAGTACAATAAAATTTGGATGGTTGAAGTGGAGAAATGCATCGAGCATGTTGTGTGATAGAAAAATACCCCTCAAATTTAAGAGAAAATTCTATAAGATGGGGGTGAGACCAGCAATGCTTAATAACACAGAATGTTGGTCATTAAAAGAGAAGCATAAAATTAATTGTTGCAGAGATGAGGGTGCTTAGTTGGATGAGTGGCTTCACTCTTATAGATAGGTTCCGAAATGAGTATATGCGTGAAAAGGTTGGAGTAACTCCAGTGACCTATGATGCACCGACATTTCTCCTCAAAGAGGCGTGCAGTGTCCGACACAGTGTCCGACATAGTGTCCGACATAGTGTCCGACACTCCTCCGACACGTGTCGGACATGCCAAAAACGTGTCCGATTAAAAAATATTAAATTCAAATTGGACACTCCTGTCCAACACGCGTATCTTAAATATTTTATAATTTTTTTTAAATATAATTTCTTATATTTTGTAGGATTTAAATTAAATTTCTTATTTCTTATCCACAACACCAAATCAACGTCCGCACTTAATACCCAAACATCGAATATTCTCATTTTAATTTCTTTTTGGCAGTGAAGGAATTTTCATCTCTTCTCTCGGTGACTAATAAATGACATCGACGTCCGACTCTCGACGCCTAAAATATTAATTGTTGTTTTTTGAAACTTACCAAAAAAAAAAAGCTAGTGTACATGCTCGGTACCGCTAGGTATCGCTAAGTACCGCTTAGTACATGCTTGGTACCGCTAGGTACATGCTCGATACTGCTAGGTACATGCTCGGTACCGCTAGATACATGCTCGGTACCGTTAGGTACATGCTTGGTATCGCTCGGTACCGCTTGATCTCTTTCCATACAAATAACTTACGAACTTTAAAAACAAGCATAACTTCAAAATTACTCTTACCCTGGCAGGTCGAACCCAGCCAGGGGACAACGCCCCCTTGGACCCCTGACAAACTGGTATATTATTGTATTTATGTTGTCTTATTATTGAGATATTTTGATTTCACTCCATATCAATTATAATTTCTATGTTGAAGGATATTAGTTCAAATAGAGAATATTCATTATGATTTATGAGGAATATAAATCTTCGTCTTCTATCAAGGAAAACCTCACTTTATATGATATGTGATAATAAGATGTGGGATGTTGTTGGAGATGGGTTCAAGTGACTTGATGATATGTGATTATTGGAGGTTGCAAATCTTTCTCTAGATGAATCAGAGTTGGAAGCAATGATATTCAATGATGATGATATTGAAGGCCAAAGATCTACCTCTGAATTTAATTTTATTATTCCCTCTATTGAGTAGTTGGACATTCATGTTGTACTAAATGATTTTTTGCTTTTATTTTTGTGGTTGTACTAGATATTTTGTACTAAACATTTTTATGTTATAAGCTAAATAAGTTATCATGAAATTGATTTATTATTGCTTGTCATTTTTAATATAATGTCATCCTAATTTCTATATATTATATTAAAAAATTGTCGTGTCCACGTTGCACCCGTGTCCTATATTTTAAAAAAATGTCGTGTCCGTGTCGTGTCGTGCATCATAGCCAGTGACAAATAAGATTAGAGAGAGTAACCTTGGTGGTTTATTCATAAAAAATGTCAGCCTTTCGATGACCCATTTAGGAGTGTAGATGTAAATGCCATTTTGCTCCCAGGTTTGTCCGGACGAAGTCGGATCGTCCGAGACGATTGGTACAGGTTGTGCAGGAAAACATGTTTGGCTGCATGGTTCGTTTGGACGAAATTGGGATCGTCTGGACGAAAATTTTACAGAGCCCAGTCGTCTAGGGACGATAATTAATTTCGTCTGGACGAAATTCATCCAGAGCCATTTCGTCCCGGGACGAAGTTGCAATCGTCCGGGACGATCAGTCTGGATATATATAGAAATGAGATATTTTGAAGAGATAGAAAAGCCCAGGAGAGAAAAACGAAGGAAAAAGAAGGAAAAGTGATTTTTGGGCGACTCCCGTCCGTTTTCGTCCGTCGAGACAGTTCAAGAAATTGGTGTACGCAAGGTAAGGCACATTCCGCCTTTCTCAATTTTCAGAACGGTGAAGTTTGAACGATTTTTCTGTCCGGATTTCGTTTTCGTTAGTGAATTTCGTCCGTATTTTCCGATTGGTTCAGTTTTTACCGCGTAACTTTTGGTATGTTTCTGAGGTGCCGAGTGCGCACATTTTGATTATTTTCTGGAGAATTTTGACCGTATAGTTTTGATTCGGCGGTGTTTTATTTTGACTGTAATTTCTAATGAAGACTAAAATTGTTTGGGCAGTAGAATAAAAGTCTTATAATGTTGTTGTGAATGTTCTGTGGTAATTTTATAAATTTCTGAATCTATGAATTTTGTGTAAATTCCGTATACTATTGTTATGCCGCTGGATTTTCGTACGATTTCTGAAATTGTTCGGATTTGTTCTGAAATGACGTGATATGATTGTGTGCTATGAAAAGGGAGTTATAAGGGGTCAGGATCCTGTGAGATCCTGTCTGTGTCAGGAAAAATCTGAAATGAGCTCTGAAATCTGAAAGCAAGTTCTGTTCCAGATCCGATGATAAATTCTGTTCTGGTGCTATAAGCACATCTGTTCTGGTTCCATGAGCACAAAGGGAGGCATAAGGGGCCAGAATCCGAGAGATTCTGTCAGTGTCTGGAAAGGGAGGCATAAAGGGCTAGAATCCGTTGAGATTCTGTCTGAGTCAGGGAATCTGTTCTGAATTTTGATATGTTCTGAATTGATATGATTTGATCTGATCTGTACGATTCTGTTCTGTTCTGATTTGATCTGATCTGTACGATTCTGTTCTGTTTTGATTTGATCTGATTCTGATACGATTCTGCTCTGTTCTGATTTGATCTGATCTGTACGATTCTGTTCTGTTCTGATTTGATCTGATCTGTATGATTCTGTTATGTTCTGATTTGATCTGATCTGTACGATTCTGTTCTGTTCTGATTTGATCTGATTCTGATACGATTCTGCTCTATTCTGATTTGATCTGATCTGTACGATTCTGTTCTATTCTGATTTGATCTGATCTGTATGATTCTGTTCTGATTATGATTTCTGTGATTTATGTTCTGATTCGATATACGATTCTGTTGATCTGATTTCTGTACGGATTTTGTTTGATGTGTTTAATGTGGATTCTGAGGATTCTGATTGGAGGTTTGATGTCTTGCTGAGCTGTTGTAGCTCATCCTTGTTTTCTACGTGGTTTTCAGGTTCTGGGAAAGGGAAGGAAGTCTTGGAGTAGGAGTTCAGAGTCTGATATGTTATAGGTATTTTGTACTTTTGATCTTTTGTACAGTCATAGCTTTTCTGTTCTGTTTTTCTTTCTGTCTGAAAGTCATGAGCTGTATTTGTATATGATTCTTTTGAGGAAGAAAAAGATAGATGATCTGTTCCGCTGTATTTTGATGTTTATAGTAGTTCTGTGTGTCTGTTCCTGTGTGTAAATGTTTGGAAGAAATTCTGAAACAAATTTCAAAACCAGATCCTAGAAGCAGTTCAGTCAGTTTGAGTTTGGCCACGACCCGATGCGAGCGGGATCAATCCCGGTCGGGTTGGGTCGTGACAGTAGATGTATTAGATTTTGTCTATATTAAAAAAATAGAGATATACCTAAAAAATTTTAGTTAGAAAATATTATAAATGGGATTTTTTTATTAAATTTAAATGAGATTTTTGCTCTTAATAGGACACAATAGAGAAAAAGGATTCATGTAGCCGACCTCGCGTACCAGGATAAAGCTTGATGAAATATCCTCATGAGCATTTTTTCGCTTGATTGTAGTTTGCTTTGATGAAATTTTGGTTCTCCCTGTCAACTGATTATTCCCTCTCTAGTTGGTTTTTGTTTTGCATCTACAGAGTTTAACTTTTAGCCTCTGACATCAACCCACGCTCAATACACTTTAAAAGATGTTGAATTCAAATCTTTTTATAGGCAACACTTGGACCTTTCTGCCAATAAAGACTAAGAAATGGAGAAAAAGAGAGAAATATAGAATCATAAAGGAATGTTGTGTTTTCATTACTATCTGAAAGTATAGATCTTGAGAGAATGATCTATATCTTTGGCGTGCTTACTAACACTCTATTCACAGGTGGGACTAGAGACATAGCTCTATAAGAAATGAATAAATTACATAAATAGTCTAGTAAAGACTTATTATAAAATGAAGGTATGCCAATTGTATCTCTTAGAATCATTAAGACTTTTTAAGTATGGGGCATATCATGTGGAAAGCCTAGCTGATGGTACCGTCTTTGGCCAAGCTGTAACAAATTGCTTTGATAAAAGCATTGGATGGATCAACCTAATCTGCCTCTAGGGCCAAATAAATGGGTGAGTTGCTTATTCTCATGAACAAGTTTATGGTAGCACCGACAGCTTCTTCTGTTCTATTCTATGAAGACATGCCTACCTCAAGTTCAATATGATGGACTCATTGTATTGACTCCTGGTCGATTGTGGGCTAAGCTATTTTTGGGTGTATACAACTAGTTGCATGAATGAAGCATTGCACATTACGTATCAAGTTGATCATCTCAAAACTTGTATGACTCGATCTTGAACAAGTGAATTTCAACCGCCAAGCTTTGACAAAACCTACAGCCAGATGTTAAATTTTATTCAACTAAAAAAATACCAACTTCTAAGGTTTGAGCAAACCATGAAATATATGCTTCTTCTAATATAGTTCGATGCAACTACTTTGATACGTGTTTCATTATGTCGTACTTTTTAAAATAAATATGAGCATATGTGTTTTTCCCCTTTAAGTTTGCAGAATGGAAGCTTCCGCATTCTGTACGTTGATTCATGCAATTTTCTATGCACTGTTCACTCTGAGAGTGGATGCATCATTTGTCAATATAACTTATGTTAAAAGTGCTGTGGCTGAAGGAGCAGGTGATTTTTTTTTTTTCCCTTCATTTCATGAGTGCTATGTTATCCTTTCTGATTCAACTGCATCCAATATTAGTTGGTTTAATTTTATTTTTATTTGAATTTGTTGATCTGTTCTATTGCAATAGTATGTCAATTGGCTTGCTATTGTTCTCCTGAATTACTAGTTTAGAGCTTATAGATCATATCTTTATATTTCTGTGATAATTCTGCAGTATGTCTAGATGGAAGTCCTCCAGCTTATCATCTATCTCCGGGTTTTGGCTCTGGTGTCAATAACTGGTTGGTTCAAATTGAGGTTTGTATCATACTAGTCATACTATCTTTTCGAGTTATTTTAATTTCATGCATTCTTTTCTCCAATAATGTTTAGGATTTTGCAGATGTTAATTCAAGTTTTCCTCTTTTCTTCTTCTTCTTCTTCTTCGTCTTCTTCTTCTTGATTTTTTGAACATTGCATGCTTATTTTATTTTGGCCTTACATTGCTCCATCTCCCTTATATTGTACATATATCTTTAAAAGAAGTTGTTTTATTCTATTTAGGATATCAATGCTACGTCATTAATGCTTTCTAACTACCTTTTCTACTGTTATAAATTGTAAGTCCTATGTATCTGCTCAGGGAGGAGGCTGGTGTAACAATATATCTACTTGTTTGGCCCGTAAGTGCAGCCGCTTGGGTTCTTCAAAACAAATGGCAAAGCAGATAGCTTTCTCTGGGATTCTAAGCAATCGACAGTCATTTAACCCAGGTAGATCAATTAAAGAGAACTTTTGTTGCAGTGCACAATCTCTTGATGCCTTGTTTTGAAAAGTAATGTATAGCCTTTAAGCTGAAGATTGTAACATAGTTTTATTTGTATCTATATCAACCTATTGATTGGTGATTATAAACAAATTGATGTTGAAAGAACGAATCTTACATGAGATCTCTTTGCTTTGATCTTTTTTTGAGTGCCGTGTTTAACTTCATTGGGATACCATCTTTATATAATGACATTTTCAGTTGTAATATTACATATCATAGTTTGTTGACGAACCTTCTAGCTACAAAAATTGAATGGGCATATTTTTCCTACATATAAATATTCAGTTGCTATAGCCATCTGTTATTATTTATTAAAGTTTATTGCTCATTTCCCATCAAACTTTTTATGTTTATTTCATGTTGCTTCTTAGCTATACTTCAACAGATTTATTAAATTCCCAACAATTGGTTTCAGCTGTCAAGATAATTGTAAGATCCATACCATGATTACTGAACATGCATTCAAACTGGCTGTTACTAAATAGTTGTTATGCTTACATGTTAAAATCCTTTAACACTTCCTCTCGTGCAACTGACTTGTTGGCTCATGGCAATCAGATTTTTATAAATGGAACAAGGTCAAGGTTCGTTACTGTGATGGTTCATCATTTACTGGAGATGTGGATAGAGTAAATCCTGTGAGTCTAATAGGCTTTGCTTTTTCATTTTCAGCATTAGCTATGAGCATACATAGATCTACAGACTCCTACTTGAATAGCTGGTATGATAATAAGTTTTTTGAACTTTGTGGAAAAAAAAAATTGCCTCAGTTTTATCTGTGTGCATTTGATCAGGTTACAAAACTTCATTATAGAGGTGCAAGGATATGGGTGGCAATTATGGAGGATCTACTCGCAAAAGGAATGGACAGGGCTGAAAATGTACAAATCCATAGATTTCCTAGTATTTAATATTAAAAATTGAACAAGCTAATTAACTAATAAGTAGATGCAGGCTCTCCTATCTGGTTGTTCAGCTGGCGGGTTGACTTCTATAATACACTGCGACAATTTTAGGTCCCTTCTTCCGGTCAGTGCACGAGTAAAATGCCTTTCAGATGCTGGCTTCTTCATCAATGCGTAAGTTAATATTCTATTTGTCATATTTGAACTTGAGCATTTGACCAACGCATATAAAGATGTTGCAAATTCTCTAAACGAATCCAACATTTAGTTTTTACTTGTAGAATCTCATTTTCTCATAAAACCTTCTTTTGTTTATCCGCTGAAATATTGTTTTCTTTAGGAAGGACATCACTGGAGCAGAACACATAAAAGCCTATTTTAATGATGTGGTGACAACTCATGTAAGTTGCTTATTGGTTATATTTTTTAATTCATTTGCTTAGAACCAAATTAAACTAACAATACAAGGCTTTTACTTCCTCGTGATGTTTTTATTTAAAAAGTGAACATATATTTTTTAATAGTGTTATGTTTTGCCCAAATTCAAGTTGTTACTTTTTTATTATTAACGTCTTTGCAGTACATCTCTTGCAGGGTTCAGCAAAGAATTTACCTTCTTCGTGCACTACAAGATTGTCTCCAGGCATGGTCAGTGAGCTCTATATCCATATATCAGCCAAGTAGCTTTTACTATTAACATCTTATAAACACAATTAAATGCAATGCAGTGCTTCTTCCCCCAGTACTACGCACAGAAGATTCAAACACCTCTATTTATATTAAATGCAGCATATGATTCTTGGCAGGTACTTGCAGAGACTTTTCATAAGTCTATAAGATTTTTATTAATCACAGTTATTGCACATAAATTCTGCTTTGTGCTAGCCATTATGGATTGATATTTTTATTTAAAGAGCCATTTTAAAAGCACCAGCTTTATCAAATTTCTTAACAACATTACCATACCTATGAATCAATATATTTTCATGACATTTTTGGGTAATGCCCCATTATGTTTCAATCTTTTTATATATATATATATATATATATATGTAACTTCTCACATGATGAGTTATATTTTATTGTTCAAACGCTGCTTTAAATTATGTCTATAATATAGGGTTTATATATATAGAGTAAGATAGAGCGAGAGTGATATATAGAGAGAGAGGGAAAAGAAGAGAGAGAAGGAGAAGGAGAGAGAGAAAGATATATATATATATATATATGTAGAGAGTGTAGTTTGCTTAAAAGCTGTTGAACCTGATGATTTAAAAAAAAAAAAAAAAAAGAGAGAGATTGTAGTTTGCTTTACAGGTGTAAGGCCTAGATGAGTTGAGATGATTTCTATCCAACGGTTAGTGGCTTAGGTGGAGAACGTAGTGCTGCATCTTGAAAGATGTAGTGGCTGTCGTTGTTGAGATTGCAGGAATCGGCTGCTCCACTTCGGTGTGTGTAGTGGCTATCTCTGTTAGAACCACTGATTAGATGCTATTTCTTGTTCGAATTTGCACCTTAGGTTTTCGGATAGAGTTTCTGCATGCCCTGGCGGGAATTGGTAACTCTTCTTCTAGAGGCTTTTTCATAAACTCGTGCTACTCTCATTGCCAGTCGGAGATGCAGGAGACTTGGTTCAGATACGACTCGCCTATGCTTGGGAATAAAGTGAGCTTTTTATATTCATTATATTTAAATTTCCAAATTCCTTTAATGTTTTGTTTATGTTTTCATTGTAAAACTATAGGAAACAAGAGAAAAATGTGCTGATGTACTAAAATCACATTATGCTTTCTTGTCAAGCAAATCAGTTTCCCAGATGAGGAATTCGTTGTTTATTATACAAGCACATTCTATTTTCCTCTTCTATTTTGACCTTTTCTTTGGACACTTTGTTGTTTAATATAGATAATTGCAGAAGCTGTTGGAGACTGGTTCTATATGCGGAGCCCCTTCCAGAAGATTGACTGCCCCTACCCTTGCAACACTAGTTGTAAGAACAATACTTTTGAAGCCAATTTGGGAGCATAGCAATTACAGAATATTCCTCCTGCATTGATCCCACTCCTCATACTATACTTGCTGCAATAACGAAAGAATGAAACAGGCATTATTTTCCAATATAGGGTAAGGGGTACCAGTACAATTATTTGCCGGTCTCTTGCATTATTCTCCAAGTTCTGATGATTTTTAAACATTTTTTTCTGTGTGAGGATCTGATAATTATATTCCCCGGTTGTAATAAATATTTATTTATTATCTAAAGTGAAACTCTAGATGCTGCTTGAATTTCGACGAGAAAACTATGATGAGTGATTATTATATCCCTAATCAGTGTGGTATTTTTTGTAAGCAAAAGCCCAGAATCCGGCCTTCCCTTATTAAAAAAGATTTTATTTTTAACCAAATAGAAAACATGATAGGTTAATATAATTTTTTTTTTTTTTAATTTCTGTAACATCCAACGCATGAATTTTTGGTGTCAAAAATTGTTGAAGGTGGTCCTGATGCAAAAATGCATCAGAAATGCAAGACATGATAAAAAATATAGTATGCATTTTATAAGAAGTATAAGATATTTTATTCTATGAAATAATACTTAGATTCGTTATGTCTTAGGTATAGAATTCGATTGTTTTGTACATAAATAAAACCTTATTGTGCTTTTATCATGTTTTGCTCTTTTTTATGCAATTTTAAGGTCTGTTACGAACATTTTTTTTTTCCAGGTATATCATCCAAATCTTAAATTGTAATACCGCAGTAAACCACCCAAAAAAAAAATTATCACTATTAAATTCAATCAAAATATGGATTCGGTACATTCGATTGAATCTTCAAAGAAGTTTTACAGAAGTTTTAAGTATAGTTGGGATAAGTTGACTTATGTTTTCGTTAAAAGTTTATTGTTAAACTCAATAATTTACGAGGTGTTGGAAACTATCAAAAGAAGCACCCTTGTAATCAATTTGATTGAATGCTACGAAAAAGATGGACTATAGATGTGACATTGCATAATCAATTTGATTGGATGAACAATGCTAATTTATCTAAAACCTCAAAAAGGACATTCATATTGCATGGACCAAGATGAAATGTAAATCAAGGTCCATTAGGAATTAAAAATGCTCTGAGCTTTTGGTTCACATTTATTTTTAATCTTTTTGTATTATTTTTTATTAATTTTATTAAATATAAAAGAATTTAAATGAAAAAATAGATAAAATATCATTAAATTTCATCCAAATCCTTCCCCATCTTCATGTCCTATGCCAATTTGTGATCTTATCCTATCTTTCGGCTTGTACGGTGCTCTACTCTTTTTCTCTCAAACTCTTCGTCTACTTCACTCTCTTTCTCTCACTAGTTTTCACAGTCTCGTTCTCTCTTTATAAATTGATAAAAAATAATAATAAATTACGTTTCTGCTCTCATCGCATCATTGTCGTCACCTTGTACAAAGATATAATTCAAAAGTCTAAATGTTAGGTATTCTTGCTCTTTGTTCCACTGTGCAAATAAACATATGTTCTTGCTTGTGTAGGTAATGAATACCTACGCATACTTCTTTAAGAGTATCGTGCAAATTATGTTAACGCATCAGGAGGGTTTCATCAAGCATATATTTTTTTATGTGGATATCAAAATCCCATACACGCTTTTTTAAGCATTGTAAGTTTAAAAATTATAGGCCTCATTATTGCAAATACTAATCATGCATATTTTTTTTAAACGTATGGGAAGGACCATCACTCCTTATAAATACCCCTTACATGTGGGAGATGCTAGGAGATTGTCAAAGTATTGTTTGAACATCATTTACGTCGGGGCCAATTAAAATAACATATTAGACTAAAATACAACAAAATAAAAACTTTAAAGAACACCAAGGACAAAAATAAAAATACTAAAAATGTGATTTTGATACTTTAAAAAAAAAATTGACCATAAACATTAAATTTATAGTGGGTAGCAGTCAAGAATATAATTTCTATCTAACTAAACAAACCTACTCTAAAAGTTATGTTAAATCTCTCCAATCTACAACTTGAAATCTTTTCATGTTGGATCCACCATTCTAAATTGCAATCACATTAAGATGAAACTTCAATAATTTTATAAGTGTGAAAATATTCTAATTCATAATAAATGTCACTGAAGCTGCAATACATACACACAAGTGGATAAAAGGTGGTCTTTTAAAAAAAAACAAAATAAAAATTTATGCGCATTTCAATGATAAATGTAATGTTGATTTGTTAGGTCAATTTCTTAATTTGAATTCTTGGATGTCGTAGATTTGTTGCCCTCTTTTGAGTAAACCCTATAGAACAACGACTTAGCACAAGATCACAACTCACAACTACTTCATCACTATAGGACCCCATCCAACTCGGCACCAACCCATAAGACATCAAGCATCATAGAGCTCCCCCTTTATGCCGCTTGCCAGTACCATCTCATCATTGTCTACTAGCCTAGAGATGAATCCTTCATCACAGTTCTCTCATCAATCAAAAAGTGACATATGTGTTTAGTATAACTTAGCGTTGTATATGTAATCAATGTAGTATTATATTTTTGTCTACTAGCCCTAAAATCTTATAAATGGGTGTTGTTGAAGGTATTTAAAAAAAAAAAAAAAATTTTACATTACTAAAAAACTTTCTACTCATTTGAGATCTCTAATTTGCTCACTCTCCTTTCACACTGTCCACGTGCTTACTAAAAATAAAGTCAGATAACACTCGTGAAGAAAATTTAAATCCAATACTATTATATAAATAAATATCTCATAATGGGCATTATATAATTATGAGATAAATTTCACATTTTCTTGCGTCTTAATCAAACCTAATAAATTCTTCTGTACATCACGCCTGCGAGTCATTCCCGTTTACGTTTTATTCTCTTGCCTTCCGGGACTTGTCTTCTCAGGGCAGCGGCGTAATAATTTACCCTTCTGGCGGAGGGCAGCGGCGGTGGCCCCTCGGGCTCCAGTTGCTCGTTTGACCCTTCCCTTCATTGCTAACCATCTGCCCCAGCCCTTGGCAGTTTTAATTGTCTTGGTAGTAAGAGGAGCATAAGCTCGAGATGATCTGTACGACGATGGAAGCTCTGACCAACACGTCTTTTCCGTCGAGCCCGGCGTTTTCAATCCCTGTTCTAAATCATTGTGTTGGTGGGCAGAGATGGTGGACGAGGAGCCGCAGCAGAAGCTGCGGCGGCGACGCACCCACCCTTGTCGTCCTGCCCCGATGTCGCCCAAAAGCAAGCGGAAACCATCAATCAGCTAATCGTTCATTTCTCTTTCCTTCTCCTTCCTCCTCAATCCTGAGAAAGGGCAGCAACGCCACTGACTTGGCAGCCGCCACTTGCTCCTGGACTGCTGCTGGCTGCAAATATAGTGGAAGAAGGTGTTCGAGGATTCTTACGGCGTCATCCTCATCCTCTTCTCCGAAGCCTCTTGGGGAGGACCCAGAGGAGGAAGAGGGAAAAAAAGGAGAGGAGGTGGAGAGAACATTGGGAATGGATGGAAGCATACCCAGCAGCTCTGAGGAATTCTTGCGACGGGTCTCCTCCCCCGCCTATGATATGCGTCGGCACCTATTTCAGACGATTAGTTCCAGCAGCTATGAAGGTTTGGTTGGTTGCTTCAGTCTTTTGCTTTTGCTTCTTTGTAGAGATGGGAAAAAAGAAACTCTGCACACACTCTGGAGCAATTCACATATACAATTTGTATTTAGGGAGTACGTTATTGAGCATAAACAATTTCATTCATTCAAGTAATAATCCAAATGTTCAACATGATTCTCTATTTTTATAAATAGTATAAAAAGGATGATAACAAATATTTAAATTCAATCTAATACTATCTAATCCCAAAAAACTTCAAATTTAAATCCATTTTAATCCAAAAGAAAATAACAACTTAGTCAAATTAAAAATTGAAAGAAGTTACAGCATAAACATAGATGAGCTTAAAAAGGCTTGGAAATCGAATAAGTTCATAGTTGTTTTTACCTAGTTTGATTTTTAATAATTGCCTATGATTGCTTAGAGTTTAATTTACCGTTTGAATGCCTAAACTGCATTACTTTTTCTACCTTCCTTCTCCTTCCCTCCTTACACAACATAGCTTGTTTTTCAACTATCATGGAGAAATCTTATTCTGAGCTTGTTCTCTGAGGATATGCATACAAAAATTGATTACATTAATTAAAGTCTCTCCATCTTCCCAGCTCTCTTGTTAGACCTATCTAATTCGAAATGTTGATTTCTACAAGTAATGATCAACCAGTCAAATCCTAAAGTTTTAGATGCTTAAATAAAATGCATAATAGATATTGATGGATAGAACAAAATGATGCATTGCTAGATAGATAGTGGAATGACGAGTGTTCTTTCTTTCTTTTATTCTGGGATGAAGATTGAAGAACTAGAGAATAGGTGGATGCTATTGGTGTAGTATGATTGTCATGCAGCAGCTATGGATTGAGGTCCAACTATATCATCCACCTCAATGAAATCTCCTAGCAAATCCAATCTGTCATATTAATATTGAATTTAATGTGGTTCAATCACTCTTATAGATTGTTGTTTCTAATACTATATCATCATCAGCTAATCCAAATTACTTAGGGCCAGCTATATGGATCCTCATTCTCTATTAGTTTAAGTCAAGGTTTAAAATTGCGTATTCGGGTATTGAGGCGTTTTTCGTTCGTGAGGCGAGGCGTAAGCCTCAAGGCGATTTGAGGCCTAAGCCTCAAAATCAAAAAATTGCGTAAACATAAAATAATAAATTTTGTATATACTAATGTGTAAATAATATATAAAACATAAAAATCACAAGATAAATAGCAATGACATTAATATATCACATAATAAGTTAAGAACTCACTAGTCATCAGCATTATCATCACTCATCAATCATCACTAAAGGGGTCTTCATTTGAATCATTATTATGATGAGCTGCTCTCTCCTCTTCCCCCTCTCCTATAGAGTCCAATATCTCCCAATCAGCTTCTTCTTCCTCATTATTAGTTATCTTCATCTTTCCTAAATAGTAAATATTTTTGAACAATATCATAATGAATAATAGTGTAATACATTAATAAAAGTTTAAGAAAAGAAAACTATATTATTTATATACCTTTTTTGATTTGTTCTTGAGTTGTGGTGGATGTGGATGCTTTAAGACCATCAAAGAAATCAACATTTAAATCTTCATCTTGTAATTCAGACGGCATCACTTCAACTTCATCATCTACAAACCACTCATCATCAGATGTCACATCATCGCAAAGCAAAGGATCTTCATCATCCATTAATCATTTTTTCTTCAAATTTCTATCTCTGAGTCTCCTATTGTACATAATGTACACCAGTGAGTTCATCCTCAATGTCGACAAGCGATTTCTCCTCTTTTTATGCACTTGATTGTAGGTACTCCAATTCCTTTCACAGCCAGATGAAGAGCATGTCAAGCCCAAAATTTTCACAGCAAAACGCTGTAATTCTGGAGTCCCATCACCAAATTGAATCCACCACTCAACTGGAGATTGTTTGACAATTGTATCTTTTGCTTGTTGTAATCCAAAAAAACCTTTTTTGTTCCTAAAAGGTACCAATTGCAAGTCAGCATTTGATCTTTCAGTTGCATCACTTATTAGACGATCCATGTAATGATATAATCCCAACTTTATTTCAGGGTTTGTAGACTTGTTCTCTGCATATTGATACTGAGGGTTTAGGTAGTAGCCAGCGGCATGCAAGTGTCGGTGAAGCTGTAGTTCCCACCTATCATCAATAATATTCCAAATTTCCCTAAAGCTTCCCTCACTGCCTTCTAAGTTGGAGGCAATCATCTCTTTGGCTTCATCCATAGCATTGTAGATGAAACCCATTGCAGGCTTCTTCTCAGCATCCACCATCCTTAAAACATGAACTAAAGGTCTAGTGGTTGTAATGGCATATAAGACACTTTGCCAAAATCTGTCATTTAAAACAATCTTTCTAATCTCTTTTCCCTCAGCCTTCTTCGCCCAAGCACAACTCAACCACTGTGTAGATGTGAACATAGCCTCTAAAGGTTGTCTGGCATCCAGCATGCTCTCTAAGGTCAAGTATGCGGTGGCAAATCTTGTTGCGGCTGGCCTTAGAATTTCTTTCTTCGAAAACTTTCTCATAAGAGCTAGAATCCAAGAGTGGTTGTAAATAAACTTGGTTATTTTTTTGGCTTTAGTCTCCTTCAAAATTCATGTTCTTAAATCATACATGGTTGGAGGTTTGAACCCTCTCCCAAATGCTCCAACTGAACGAATCATGTTGTAATAAGCAGGTGATGTTGCAACATTAAATGGAATTGCATTTTCGTAGAAGAATCTGTCTATATCCTTACACACTCTTCTCCGCGCCTCTCTTGCATTTTCTGGGGCCATCTTCTGTGTAGTAGAAGGCCTATCATCTGATGTGTCAACCATATAATGATCCATAGGCCCTCTAGCACCCTAGATGCAATGGGCTTCATAGAAGAAGATGAATCCCTAACGCTGCGCTCACTCCCTTAGTAAGATCCAGCATCAACTCTATCCTCAAATTGCTTCTGTGCAAGATGTTTTGATGTTGTAGACTTATTCATGTATAACTTTATCTCATCCCTTACAGCATCAGGAACTTTGGAGCATCGAGCAACATTCTTGTGAGAACCTGAAAGATGTTCCTTCATCCTAGTCACACCACCTTTCACAGCTTTATCACAGTAATTGCATTTCAAATAGACATATGTTTTATCACTGCCTCCTACATCCACCTGAGTGCTATGTTTCCATGCTGGATCTTTTCTATGACCCGATGCAGCTTTATCCTTATTTCTGACCATTCTGATTGAGCAAAAATAGGAAGTGAATGAGTTCTTACTAATCTATTCTATGACCTGATGCAGGTCAGACCGTCTGAGGAGATGAAGCGGCCGCCGGTCGGACGGTGAAGACAGCAACCAAACTCGCAGTAAAAGAAACCTCCAGTCGAAGAGAGCAGCTCTCGTTTAGGGTTTAGTATGCGAACTGGATGTGTTCACTGTTCAGTATTATATAATGTCGAGCCATCGATTAATTTTGTGTGTGTTCAGTTTTAAGTTGTGCGTACTTTACGCGTATATACTGCGTATGTTATGAGTAAACACTGCGTACGAAATGCGTTTTGAATGCTTATGTTATGAGTAAACACTGCGTGCTACCTGCGTATTTAATGTCGATAAGCAGAACAATGCGTATTCTATGCGTTTTTATGCATATAATAAGAGTAAACACTGCGTATGTAATGCGTATTTAAGCAGAACACTACGTATATTTGTAAAACTTCTTCCAATATGATTGTCAATGTACATCTTAAATTGCTGTAACTTAATTTACATCTTCAACAACATCAACTTTCCTACAGGAATTATGATTGTTGGATTGTCCAATATAAATCATCTTTACAACCAAACTCTTCCATTAATTACTGCGATATTTATCCTCCTTCCATGTCCATGAAAGGATGATAAATATCACAGTAATGAATGGAAGGCTTGGTTGTCAAATATGATTTATATTGGACAATACATCAATCATAATTCATGTAGCAGCTAAAACCTATGTACATTCTATTAAAAAAACTAAACCAAAATAATTACAAGAGAAGCTTGCTTTGATGTTTACACATGATTGTCAAACAGAAGTAATGCAGGACCGCAGGTTATATAACCTTTCTTTGATTACAAGAGAACCTTCCTTTGATTTTTAGAAATAAGTCTAAGGCTACTTAATTTTCAAACAAACTAACAGCAGCCTTAGACTAACTTTCTGAAATAAAAAAATCTTACCTTCGGTCAAGGCTGCATTACTTCTGTTTGAAAATCATGAGTTACCATTTTCTTCAAGTTTTATCGCATTATATAGTAGTTGAGCAATAGTAAGTAATAAAGGCTCATAAAAAATTCATCAACCCTCTTATCCTCTCAACCATATCTGCCACCTGTCACTCCACAGCCAAAGATAATTATTATTCATGTCACGGCCCCTCAGTTCATACTAAATGTAGTCTGCATAATCTATTTAATATAATTTAATAAATAAAATTTACTGTGTAACGTGTGCGTGTATTATGCGCACTAAGTGCGTCTTTTGTGAGTATTATGTGCATTCTATATGTGTATGTAGTGCGTGAGTTATGTGTATTATTTAAAAACGTTTAAAAAGTATTATTTAAATTATTCCTTTATTTAAAACAAATAAGAAATTCAAACACTAACCTTTAAACACAAATTACAAGCACAAAAACTTTCAAACATCATATTCCTTATTATTTATCTTTCTTAATTATAAAATCACCTAGAGCTATAAACCCTTTGCATTTAATCAAATATTATACCCAAGAGTCAAGACTCAAGACTAGAAAATGAAATGATAAAAATCACATTGCGTAATGCAAGTAACTTAAAAAACATATTCCTCATCATTTTAATGTAAGTAACTTAAAAACAAAGATATATATATGTGGGCTCCGAAAATTCGGCCTTGGCCTCCACTCGCTTTTCTTATTCGGCGAGTGAGTTTTAATGAACTAAGTTCCGAGGTAAATTTTGGAAGGCCCCCCTTTGTTTCTTTTTGGATTTATTGGTAGAGGCCAACAATATATCAATTAAAACATTTAATATAATTTGATGAATAAAATTTACTGCGTAACGTGTGCGTGTATTATGCGCACTAAGTGCATCTTTTGTGAGTATTATGTGCATTATATATGCGTATATAGTGCGTGAGTTATGCTTATTATTTAAAAACGTTTAAAAAGTATTATTTAAATTATTCATTTATTTAAAACAAATAAGAAATTCAAACACTAACCTATAAACGCAAATTCCAAGCACAAAAACAGAAAGGTTATATACAGTTTCTGTGCGTTATGCATATTGGTGTGTGCGTTATGCGTATTTGTTGCGTGCGTTATGCGTATTATTTATACATAGAAACATTTATACACATAAACTGTTTAAACATTTATAGTTATACACAGAAAGTCAGAAACATTTATACATAGAATGAAAAACTGTCATTTTTTCAATGATTTACAAAATATTTCATATGCAAATTCTGTCCTATACTTTGGCATGTCTGCTTGCCAATTTGTACTATCAGTCCAATGACTGTTGCCTTCAAGACATATTCTTTCTATATATTTACAGACATACATCCCGCAATCTATAGAGTTCTCCTGTTGTGGTACACCTTTAATGATAGAAAGCTTTCATTTTCTGATATCACCTTTAAAAGCTCCTTTCGTGTCAGAGTATAGGGCTTTAAGCTGAAAAATACGTAGATTAAGGATTAGTTATATAATTTTTTTAAAAATTAAACAGTTCATGTTCATCTAACACTTACGATTTTTGGAACAACAAGCCTATGCTCTTTGACACGGTCTGGCATGGGCAAGGAGTCATAAAATTTCCACTTTTGTTCGTTCAGCATACCAACCAGAAGGGTAATGTGATTGGATTCAATGATTGGCTGTAATAAAATGTTGTTTGAAGAAACAGAAAGCTCGTTTATATGGTCGATTTGCAATTTGGACAATTTTTCCCTGGCTTTGTTATGCTATAAGTGCAAGTAGTAAATGTAAGTTATAAATTCAATAGTTAAACTGATTAATTGAATACTAAGTTACTAACCCAATAGACTGGAGAGATGTATAGAAATTTATGATATTTGTCAGGCATAAGTTCACACTTCTCATCTAAAAAATTGGCAAAAAGATCTACATGTTTATTGCCTAAATAACTGTCGCTTAATAAGTCGTCAATATCAGATCTGGAAATCAGAATGTTACCAACAAACAAGATACTATCATCCCTGCAAAAAAAAAAGTATCATAAGCATAAAATATGCATAACATACGCGTTTCATAAGCATAAGTTACGCATATCATAACATAAAATAAGTTGCAATTTTTTTACCTTCGATTAAACTTTCTCAAATTTTCTTGCACAAAATTTCTCTTCTCAGGACTCAAACTCAGAACACCTTTGTAACTTTCTATCTCACTTGAATAGACATAAGTTATAGGATTTATAGGAATCTCATCGACTGCTACTGGTTTAGTTGGATTTGTATATGGAATAAGTTCCATTTCTTCAGGGATTGGTTGATTTTGTGGGATTGGGTTATTGGGGCTGTGGGGAGGGTTATATGATTTATGTTTCTTGTTGGAAGAAGAAGAGTAGCTTACAGATATTTTCTCAGGAAGTATTTTGCTCTGATCAATGTATTTATTGAGCTTGACCTCGATAACTTCAACTCTTTCAGGCCTTTGTCAGCATACAATGGAGCATGAAAAGAAGTATGCTCCATGAACCAAATCTGCATAAGATGAAAGAAAATTTTAGCACTCACATTGAGCCAATAAAATTTTGAATGAATTTAACAGTTAGCACTTAGCACTTAGCACTCACAATTAGTAGAGGTACAAAACCATTGATGTAATCTGCTGACTTCTTATTTGAAATCTTGGAGGATGTCTTATTAAACTCTGCAACTAAAAATTTCCTAATTGAACTAGCCCAATTTATTGACAAAAATTCATCTGGATTATTTGTTATTCTTTGAAGCAACCTAGGGGTTTTGAAGTTGTTAAGTTGAAAAAGTAAATTTGAACATAAATACATGATAAAGTTTCTTAACATAGTCTTGGGGGGGGTTCCTTGTTCATCTCCATCATGTCTGCCTTTATTTCCCCTGATGTAACTGAAGTATGTGCTAAGGAAAGCCAGAAAATTTCTTCTCCTTTATTTGGCAGACCAGTAAGAAGGGCCACTTCATCAGTCGTGAAAGTAATGGCTTGACCTTTTATAACAAAGCATTGTTTTGAAATGTTCCACTTTGAGACCAGCTCATAAATCAGAGGGATATTTTGCTCAAACCCAGGAAATTCCAAAAACTGTATGATATTTAAACGTTTCAATGTATCCTTGACTTCAGAAGTAATTTGCTGAGCAAATACATCACAGTTTGTTCGAAACGTAGAAACGTAGCATCGATAGGTTATTGGACGAACATATATCTGAAAATTTTAAAAAATAAAAAATAAGTAAATGAGATAAGCAAAAAAAGCACAACGTACGCACAACATAAGCAACTTACACGCACAGTGTACGCATAACATACGCACAATATACGCATAACATACGCACAATGTACGCATAACATACGCATAAGAACGAACATATCGTAACATACGCACAATTATACGCACGCATAAAATACGCACAACATAAGCATAGAACACGCACAGTGTGCGCATAAAATACGCACATAAAACGCGTAAATATAAGCAATCTAGGTAGGTTTTGTGTTTCAAATTTCAACATAAATTCATCGAAAACTCTGAATACAGAGAAAACACGGTGGCATCAAAGTATCAAACATTTAAAAAGTTTCGAGAAGCCATGCATACACGTAGAATAAGCATAAAATCCAAAGATCTTCAGAGCCTTGAACACCAACGCATAGCATAACCATAAAATACGCATTAAGAAACAGAAAACTTAGCATTAAGTTACCTTTTTCTTTGGGGGTGACGACATCCTAGAAGAAACTGAGTGAAGAATGCTTGAAATTGCTCCAGAGTGAATGCTTGAAAGTTCGAAAGTTTACTGTGACTTGAAAATCGAAACGTCGACTCCGCCATTCGACCTTTACAAGGGTTTAAATGGTGATGTCACGTCGACATTTCAATAGGTGCGCCACGTCGGCAACTGGGGTCCGAACTGAAAAAAAAAAATTTAGGTTAATTTTTAAAAAGGCGACGCCTTAAATATATGAGGCGAGGCGCGCCTCATTAAACTTGAGGCGTAAGCCTCATAAACTAAACTTATTGCGTAGGCTTTGAGGCTTAAATGGACGAAATTGCGCTGAGGCGCGCCTTTTATTGCGCAATTTTAAACGTTGGTTTAAGTTATATTAGAGGTGGTAAATATGTGTTATGCATTTTTCTTTTTTTCTTTTTTTTTGGCAGAACTTCTAAGCATAGTATATTGGCTCTATATTTTTTAATCGTTTCACATTCCTTCTATCAACTCATATTATTGGTATATCTTTTCTCTATCTTATTCTTGTCAAATATCCTATCTTTTTTTTTACTAGTTTACCTTTAATATGTGTTATTCTTACAATCATTAATAATAATTTTTAACTTTATCCTTTCTAGTTTAACCATGCATTCATCTGTACATTAGTATTTTCATCACACCTGACTTAATTATTAAAATATTTTTATTCCATATACATAAATCTATATAGCAAAGTTGATATAATTGCCGTTTTATAATGTTTTGCATGGTATTCCTTTATGACATAATACTTATGAGTTACTTTAACATCTTGATTACCCAATATTAACTCTAAAAATATCATCATCAATATTCCTATTCTTTTATGTAATGTATCCAATACATTTAAATCTATGACATCTAAGTATCACTTGTTTGTCCACATATTGACTCATAACTATCAATTTTGTGTCCAATAAATTTAAATATCATGCACACCATTTTTCTATTAAGTTTCCTCCATTTTGAAACATCTCACTCCAGAATTTGTCTCAACCATCAACATAGTTGCATATTGATCTGTAGATTAATTCGTTGATGAGCAGGAACATGGAGAATAAGCCAAAAGGACTTAAAATTTCATAAAAGAATTTCATGAGGTTTGAATTATTGTTGAGAAGAATCATGAGGATTGATATGTAGTAAATAATGATCTATTGAAAGCAAGAAGAATTGACGAATCGAGAGAAACTCATAAAAGATCATGGGAAGACGCTAGCACAATAAGCAAGTTACGTCATGGCCAAGAAGATTATTGTCGGCCAGTTATAGTGCTAACATATCTCCAGCGGTCCACAAAGTTAGCATGAAAATTAGCATTGCACCCTCATAACTTCCACAATTAGAGTCATGACCACATTTAATTAATATTTCATTTACTTTATATAGCCAACATTTCCGACTTTATAAAGGAATGGGATACGATTTTGATCCATGAAGAAGATTTTTTCTAGCCTCGAAATAGCAGGAATCAAAAAGTTAAAAGAAAAAGTTCATAGAGAGAGTCTCTATGGAGTTGGAGAGCTACAAAGAGATATGAGATTCAAGGGAGCATCATATTTCTCTTTCTTTGTTTTTTCTTTATTTTTTTGGTTAATTAACATTAGTTTCTAGACGAATATAAAGCAAAAGAGGGTGGCCAAAAATAATTATTCAGTTCAATTCAACGCCTATATAAAAAAACTAATGGTTTTCTTTGGTATCTTTGATTTAATTTGATAGTCTTTTAAAAATTTTGCTCAGCTCAAACATTCAATAGTAATTATACTTCCAACCATCTTTTCCGCTAACTCTCTTCCTTCCTATTCAAGTCTTTAAACTCCATACAAAAAAGGAAAAATCACTAATCTTGGTTATGGACTATCAACTAATGCACACTTTCACCAATGTTACTTGTGGGTGGAGTTCTAACTAACACTTAAATTAATTCATCACAATTTGGTTAAATTATGACATGTCTTTTGGTTTTTGCTTAGCTGATTATTAGAATAGCTTCATATGCTTGTCTTGATTCTGGTTTAGAATATACCCGTTAGGGATGTTGTATTGCACCATTTTATTTATTCAGACAATTAAGTTTAACTGTAGAACATAGTGATCGGGGAGTGTTTTACCAGTAGCAATTAGCAAATGTTAAATTAAGATTCATTAGATGGATTCTAGCTTAGGTTTTGTAATTTTCTTTCAACTTGATATCAACCTCAACTTTTCTCTTTAGTATTGGACTGACAGTGGCAAATTTATGTTGTTTGCTGCTAAGGATGGATAATATGGAGGTTTCTAAGCAATAAATTAAGTACGGCCTGACATGAATTTTTGCCTAGCAAGACTAGTCGTGTTCATATCGGAATGTTGATATAGAAGCATATGAAGTTTTAAATAAACCTTAAACTTTTTTGGCATCATTTCATAGTCTTCCATTATCATGCTTCCATATGGAGTTGGCCGAAAGTTAGAGAGGAAGAAAAGTCCCACAACTAGAACAACAGTGAAGAAGTAACTCCCGGAGTAAATGCTTGAAAAAAATCTGTTTCTTTATTTTATGATCAAACTTCTGTAATTAAAACTCTTAGTCTAATATATATAGTAGTAGCTATAATCTCATGGAAAATCTTATTTGATAGCAAAAAATAACTATGAGGACAATGCCATAGACATGACATTAAATGATACTGATCTTACTGAAAAGCAAGTGACTAAGGGCTGAGGATTGAATTAGCTGACTTGCACCGCATTGCTGGGACCACAAGTTTTCCACATTAGGATGAGCAAGAATACTGCATGGCCAAATGTGGATTAGTTAGAGAACGTGCAGCATGTGCCACACTACATGCATGTCTTCACCCCAAACACGGCCTTTGAATAGGTTCTAAAGTTGTACTTAATAAAAAGTTTAGAACTGCGTAATGTTGCGAATATTTTCATAAAGCGGCAGCATCTGTTTTCAATTTTTAGAAACCACGTTAGAACCATTGCATGACATTTATTATCTCAGCTAAAACATAGGATACATTTAAATTTTTAACCGTCATGGGTCTACAGACTAAATGCGTATATTTATCTATGTATGAAATAACTTTGCGTGCTTGTGTGGTTCATGGAAAACTTATGTCATGTCCTTTTGTTCCAGTACTGGACCACAACCCTTGGAGAGAAGGCTCTAAGCCCGTTTTTGTGCTGACTCAGGGGAACAATCAATTGTGCACAATGAAAACACGTCAGAGTCGCAGGTTTGGTTGGATTTGTATTATTCTTAGTTGCAGAAAACAGAATAATAACAAATGTTGGTTGCTCATATTTTGCAGTGAAGTGGAAAGGGAACTTGGGCTGCTGTTTACTAGAAGGACAAAATGGGATCAAAAAGTTGATAATAAGGTTAAGCATGCTAGAACTGGCACAAAGTTTAATATGCTTGTAGAAGATATTCGGGAGGGAGTGCTTGTAAGTTCTTAAAGTCTTTTATATTACTTTATTAAAATAAGCTCGCTTAGTTACTGCTTAATGCTACCAAGTAACCAATGGCTTCTTCCCTTTCATCGTATGTAATGAAGATCAAATATTGTAATTTAACAAACACTGAAAAGATGCTGTAAGCGTAGAACTAAAAAGCAATAAAGTAATAAACCATGACATCTCATATCCGTAATGAATATTAAAACTTTGAACTAGTAACTAGTTAGTGAATTTATCTGATTTTCAATGTCTCTTGACAAATCGACATCACATGATGTACTTCCAATTAATACAAGAATCTTTATGTATGGAACATGAGTAGTTATATCAAAATCGGACTTAAAAAATCTCTCTCTTGAAGAATCATGAAAGTTGCATCCTGTTTTGCTTTGGCAATGGTTTAATGCTTGTATAATGCAGGTTTTATTTCTTAGTTGAATTTTACTGCACTATTCGTAGTTGTTGTTTTCTAGAATAGTGTTGTTGATGCAATTGTATTGTTGATACTTTATTGTTTATATATTTTTATTATTATTCACTTATGTTAGAAAATTTAGTCAAAATGTCCTTGTGGCTGAACTAATGGTTTAAGTTAATTTGTGGCCAAATATCTTTAGAAGATTTTTTAGATGTAGCGTTTGTGAATAGAAGGATAGAAGAGCATGGATATTAATGCATTTGTAGCAAACCTTTATCCTGAGAATTCCAAATAGTTCCTTATTCTTCAGGTGGCAAAATAGAGGCGATATGGCTTAGGCGGTGTATCTCAAGGAAATAATTGAATATAATTTATCTATGTTTATATATATTTAACTTATGTGAGATATTTACCTTCTAATATAATAGTCAATGGTTCCTAGGATTAAAATTGCTCTTTTTATGATTTTCTCAATCTATTATGATCGCATATGATCATATTTATAGAAATTCTTGCATGATGTGCATGTTGAAAACATTTAAGAGCATCAAAGAGATTAATGCATGTTATGCATTTATACAAGTCATATTATTCATTATTTTATATGATTTTAAGTTAATTCTCATTAATTGCAAGTATAAGACATCTAAATAACATGCAGTGCACACTTGTGTATTTTGACATGCATCATGTTATTATATATGTAATCATTATGAAATGAATAAATGTTTTTGTCAATGTCAAGAAATGAGAAATATTAAAATATTGAGAATGAATTTTAAGGATCCTATGAAAGAATATACCATGTAAGTTGGTGAGCTAACTCTATTGACCTATGTAGGAAGAGATGATTCCTGATATTGGAGAGTTGGCTAAACCCAATCTTTCTTAGAAAAAGATGAATAAAAAAGAATTCCCGACTCTTGATAATGGAGAATTAGTTAGCGCAACTTTTATCAAGATAATAAAAAAGAAATTTCTAACCCCATAATACTTGAGAGTTGGTTAGCTGACCTTTATCGGGGGAAAGCTGACACAAGGGGCTGAAGCCTATAACTAGGGGTGTAAATGAATCGAGTCGAGCTCGAGCCAGGGGGTGTTCGAGTCGAGCTCGGCTGCCAAATACTGAACTCGAGCTCGACTCGTCTCATGAAACAAGTTGAGTCGAGCGGCTCGTCAAGCTACTGCTCTAGAGACGAAGCCCGCTCCCGCTCTTGCGGCGAATCCCGCTCCTGCTCCTGCTCCCGCTCTCGCGGCCAAGTCTGCTGCGGCGACCCCCGCTCTCACAGTGAAGCCCACTCCACTGTCGCGGCCCGCTCTTGTGGCGAAGCCCGCTGCCGCAACCCACGACCTGCTCTCGCGGCGAAGCCCACTCCCGCTCCTGCTACCCGCTCCCGCTCCTCTTACACGAGCTATCGAGTCGAGCAGCCGAGTGTTCGAGCTCGATTAGCCGTCGAGCTTGAACTCGTGTTCAAGCTCGACTCGCGAGCTCAATAACCTCAACGAGAAGTTAACAAGTCGAGCCCGAACCGGCTCGCAAGCTGGCTCGACTCGGTTGCACCCCTAAGCCTATAAGCATGAATGACATTTCTAAAGTTATGATTACTAAGAATTAGTGAAAGGATGAAAATAAGAAATTAATGTTAGTTTTATGTTCATATAATAATTATGTTGATTATTTCTAATTTAATTTTCCATGCAATAACTAATAACACATGCATTAAATTAACATATAATTCATGAAGCTGATTATGCATTATTGAATATGGATAATTGTTAGCATATATGAGTGTAAAATTTTTACGTCATTTTATGTGTTTTTTTATTTTATATTTGAATTATTTCTCTCGTTAAGCTTGCAGCTCATTCGTTTTTTATGCTATATTTTTAGGAAAAGGAAAAGGACACAAGGAATTGTGAACATGTAACTAGTTTTGCATTATATAGCGATATGTTAAATATGTAATGTTAGAGATTGTAAAATGATATATATGATGATGTAAATGGAAGACATTGAGTGTGTATGAGTTTATTTTGGAAGTTGTATTAGAAGCGCTATAATAGTCTTAATGATTATAATTATTTACACTTTCATTTTAATATATTAGATGATTATAAAATATTAGGCATATTTTGGATGATCAGGCTAGACTTTTTCACTCATCCTATCGTGTGGAATTAATTAGGATGGGTGTAGTGAAAACTATATCCGTGCAGATTGTCCACTTCTTCTATGCCACATGATTGCTTGGAATGGAGGTGAAAATGGGGCGTGATGCTATCATTTTCACACTAAAAAATGGTTTGTGCACTTTGAAAGGAAAACCATAATCATTGCATCAATGAAAAACATCTAATAGTAAAATATCGTCATTATTGAAAATAAAATGGTCAACTTTTAAAGTTATATTTTTCGTATCAGAAAAATAATGTGTACATCAAAAGAAAAATAATGCTAACATAAACTTCCTCAAGCATACTATTTTTTAAGTAAATGCTAGTTGAAGAGTCTATTAGATGTAAGCCTTTATGATCAACCAACTGAAAAGATTCATCCTTGTGTATTTTTTTCTATCACAAACTTTTCAGCTAAAGTTATAGGTTGAACTAACTTATCTAATATGTCTGACCCCACATAGTAGGATTAAGGCTTGATATTGTTGATGTTGTTGTATTTCGATGCCATAGTGCCATACAACACCCCAAAAAACACTTTAAAAGATTCATCTTAATGTCATATCATTTTAGGTTCTCAAAAATAATCTGCAAATCTTGTAAATGATTCTTATTATATTGGTTTTTAACCACCAAATTATCAACATAGCATTCCACTTGGTTGTGTATTAGTTTGTCAGATATGGGGTTATCGATAGTTGGTAGGTAGGTCTTATATTTTGAAAATCACAAGGCATGACATGGTAAATATATACCAATTGGAATCTTCAAGGCTATGAACTTCTCATTATTAGGGTTTATTTTTATTTGATCATAGCCATATAAGCCATCCTTAGAAGCAATGGAGGAGCAAGGGTTTTTTCTTGTTGGGGCATAAATCATTGATTTTAAAAAAAAATTAAAGGCATCATTATAAAAAAGATAAATTATATATATATATATATATATATATTATAGTGGAGAATATTTGCTCTTCAAATTTTCAATACATGTTACTTACAATTTCTCTCTTTGAGTCTTTATATTTTAAAATCATTGTACAATCTTTTCATATTAATGATTTTAAAGATATCTTTTTCAATATATGTAATCAGACAATCATTTTTCCAAGAATCTCTCATATGATTGCGTAAATGTTTTTTTACAATCTTCATAGCTGAGAATGTTCCTGTAGGCTCCAAAATTTTTCGCCTCGGCCTCTTCGTGCCTTTTTTGTTGACAATGATAATTTTATTGAATTAAGCTCTAGGGTAAATTTTTAAAGTCATTTTTAGATAATATATTAACAAGAGATTTCACTTTCATTTTGTGAGGACTTTATGATTTGAGATTCAGTTTCTCATAAGTGTAAGATTCTATCTTTAATTAACCCTCCCGATAACAAGAGAGAACTTTCGATTAAGGCTAGTGGTTAGATAGGCACTAGGTACCCAGTGTATAGTAGCAGCAGTTAACCCTCCCGATAACAAGAGAGAACTTTCGATTAAGGCTAGTGGTTAGATAGGCACTAGGTACCCAGTGTATAGTAGCAGCAGCTTTCAGAGTTTGGAAATTAGATTTTTGAATTTTTCAAGATTTGAAATTTATCACCATACATAAAGCGAGTGATGGGGGAATAATGACAGGCCCGATCAATATCTCATGGTTCTGTCATCCCAAGTTGCTGTGGTCTCTAGTCTACTCAGTCAAATGAGGTAGTCGACTCAACTTGGCCGAAGGATCCTTATTGGCAGCCGTGGGTTGCGTCATCTATAAGGTTTTGTAGACTTGTGGTGAATATTTATCAAAAGGTACAAATTTGAGTCCACCTTAGATAACAGAGGGCTTTGTATCTTATCGATTATATCATATTGATTCATTACTCAATGATTTAAAATCATTGGGGAACATACGAGCTCTGACCTTGATCATAATTTAATGGTACCGTTTAACGACAAAACCACTTAGTTAGAGAGCCCCGATCATAATCATTTATATGTGGTGTTTTTTGCGGAGAAACTATTGTTAGAGGACATGTGTCATGTCCTTACTGGCGGGAGATGATTTGATAGTGAATCTTAATGATAGTCTCGACTGGACATTCGCTCTTTGTGAGCTGAAATTATACTCAAATTTATTACTTCCAACAAACAATTGTGAAAGGCGAATGAATTTTTACTTTAATTTTTAGGTTTTAAATTTCCCTTGCATATTTTAAATTTTAAATAATATTAGATTTGAAATTTTATTCAAACTTGAGCCACTAACAATTAATTTTGTGATTTTGGGGCATTTCTTTGAAATTTATATGGATATGTTGAAATTCACATTCAACACAATCATCATCGAGGTTACATGAGTGTCAACTTAAATGTTTGTCTTTCCATTAGAGTATACTGGTATTTTGAAAGCTAGGGTCTCCTCCGGTTAAGATCTTCTATCAATATAGTCATCATCGGGGTGACATGTAAGTCTCCTTAAATGTGACTACTTTCATGAAAATTTGAAAAGCATTTGAAAAATATGGGGTCTTCTTCGGTTGAGATTCATTGTCAACACGGGCATCATCGGGGTGACATGAATGTCAACTTAAATATTTATATTTCCATAAGAGTTCATGTGTATTTTGAAAGCCAGACTCTCCTCCGATTGAGATCTTTTGTCAATGTAGCCTCACCGGGGTGACATGAAAGTCTTCTTAAATGTGTGTAGATTCATTTTCAACACACCATCATTAGGGTGATATTAAGGTCAGTTTAAATTTTTTTTTTTAATATTTTGTATTAGGGTTTGGAGTGTTTTGGATGGCAAGATTCCCTCCAGTTGAGATTTTCTATCAACACGATCATCATCGGAGAGACATGAAAGTCACCTTAAATGTTTGTATTTTCATGGAAATTTGGGAAATCTTTGAAAAATATGGGATTCCCTCTTATTGCGATTCACTATCAACACGATCATCATCAGAGATTTTAAGTAATTTCATTTTTATAGTTCAAACTCTGTCAACTCTATTTGCCCGTTAACAGAGGATCGGGTTAGACACTAATTTTGGGGATTATCATATATATGCTGAAATTGAACTATTATATATCTGGTTATAAATTAGGGTTGTCAAAATCGGGTTGCGGGTTGTGTTCGGGTCAAACTCGATTTTAACCCACTACTGTTTGATAAATTATCCAATTTGATCAAATAAAATATAGAATCTTAATGGCGACGACATTCCGGACGCAACAGTGCCATCCGTTTGTCGTTCCGACGTCGTTTGATCAGCGTCATGTTTTAATTTTGGGTGTCGGTCGTCCCTTTTGGATGATCTCATCCGGTTTGACTTTGAGGGGCCTCGACCTAATAGAATTCAATGTTATGATCGCAATGCCATTGTTTGTTTGGCAATCAGAGGTCGTTTGACCCTTCAAGTGACGTGCATCGCTAAGGCGTGTATCGCTTTATTCATCAGTTTGTGTCCTTTCTCGCGTGGTTTGAGGTATAGGGGTCAACATGAGTCCAAGTTTAGGTCAACTTGAGTCCAACTCAAGTCTTGCACAAATTCTTGCTTGAGTTTTGCTTATGCCATTTGCTTACTTATTCAAGTTTGAATTTAATTCAAATGATGTCCAAATGAGATTCAATATGATACCTGTGCACACGAAGGCATTGATGAAGCCAACAATGACGGAGCAAACTTGTAATGGAAGTAAAATAAATTTTCTTCTCTTTTCTTTTTTTAAGGTGAAAAGAGAAATGACTTTCTTTTAGAGAGTGAAAGGTGTGAGAAGATTACTTTCTCTCTATGTAGAGAGGAGGATTTTTTTCTATTTTTAGAAAGTGAAAGAGGAAGGTGAATTTTTTGGGTGAATAGGTTGAAAAAAAGAAGAGATTAAGGTGGAAAGAAGAAGAGAGAAAGAGATTGAAGAGGGAGAGAGAGAGAGAGAGAGAGAGAGAGAGAGAGAGAAAGAGCGAGAGAGATTGAGGGGAGAGGGAGAGAAATATGTAGAGGAAGTAGGGGTGTAAACGAGTCGAGTCGAGTCGAGTTTTGGCTCTTATCGAGCTCGGCTCGTTAGATAAAAAGCGAGCTCGAACTCGAGCTCGTGTCACTGTTAACGAGCTCGAGCTCGCGAGCTCGAGCAGGCTCGCGAGCCGGCTCGCCAGCCATGGGCGGGAATTTTTAAATTTATGCGGGATTTTTAAAAATTTTTAAAATTAGGCAGGATTTTTAAACTTTAAGCGGAATTTTTAAAACTTAAACAAAATTTTTATAAAAATATGAAATATTTCACTTTTAAATAAAATTTAGGTGATTATTATTATAATTTTTTAATATTTAAATTTAATAAATAAAATAAAATTATTTTTAAAAATATTAATATTTAATCGAGCCGGCTCGCGAGCTCACGAGCCAAGCCGGCTCGAGCTCGAGCTCGAGCTCGTTTACTAAACGAGCTCGAACTCGAGCTCGA
>NW_021319178.1:25143596-25159393 GCF_001605985.2 Dendrobium catenatum
AGTCGTCTTAGATGGTTTGGTCACATAAAACGGCGGCCTTGTGATGACCCGGTTAGGAGAGTAGAGGTATTAGATTTGACTTATGTTAAGAAAGGTAGGGGTAGACCTAAAAAGACTTGGTTAGAAAATATTAGGAATGACCTTTCTTTATTAGGTTTAAATGAGAATTTGACTTTTAATAGAACACAATGGAGAAAAAGGATTCATGTAGCCGACCCCACGTAGTGGGATAAAGGCTTGATGTTGTTGTTGTTGTTGTTGTAATGGACATAGTATATTGCACCCTAAAATTTCAAAATTTTAATTATTTTAACTAAATTTAAATTCATTTTTAATTAAAATTTAAATTTTAATATAAATAGATATTTGTTTTAAATGCCCATCGATTAGCTCAGTGGATTCTCATCACCTGCACACATCAAACAGTCCTCATTTCTAGTGCAAGTGTTAATTTTAGTCATTTCTCTCATGTGAGAATCTAGATGATATGGTTGTCCTTTCTTAGTAATTTCGACGTTCCAGATATGATGGTGTGATTCATTCCATGAATGGAGGATATCTAGGGGATTGTGCACAACATCGTACTTGTAGTTTCTCGAATTGGGTTTCGGGTCAAGTTCGGATCCAACCTGAAACTGACACAACTTTAATTGGCTCAACCCGAATTCGGCCCGATTTTAGAAACGAGTCAGAAATCCAAACCTTGATCTGTCCCACCCCAAACCCAGGTCAACCTGACCCAACACACTAACTTGAGCGCAGAGGGGTCGCGGGGGCGAGTGCAAGCGAGGTCGCGGTGCCAGTGTTGGCCAAGGTCATTGTGTGAACGCAGGTTGGGTCGCGATGCCAACGCAGGTTGGGTCGTGGTGCCGAGTTTCGGTGCGAGAGTGGGTCAGGGTCTCGGTGAGAGCGGGGGGTTGGCACCGAGCAAGGTTGAGGTGTGAGCACCGAACAAGTTTGCACCACTAATGCGAGCGTGGGGGGGGGGACTCACAATGCGAGCATGGGCTGTGTTGCACTGCTGTGCAGATGACCAGGAAGTTCCGGGTTGAGTTCGGGTTGACTCGAACCCAACCCGTATTTATAATCAGGTTAGAATTTCACGCCCAAACCCAACCCATTACCAAAAGAAAATAAGATGAAGTGGAGTTGGCTCAAAAGAAAACGTATAAAAGTAACTCTTTAGGTTCAAATAAGATAATTGAAATTTGGATAATTATGGGAGGTGTTGCGAACTTTGTTTAGTACATCTTTAAAAGGAATTTAATACTAAGAGAATGTCAAATGATTGGAGAAGAAGTGCATAGCATCAATATTTAAAAACAAAGAATATATGAATCATATAAGGAAGCTATGAGAGACTATAATGAAACATATGATTAGAAAATGTGCCATTGAAGATGTTTTTATTTTAATGCAATAATTAATTATAAAGTATATAGAGCCACAAAAGAGTGTTCATATGTTTTTTATTTATTTTGGAAAGACATAATAGCAAGTATCACTAGAATTGATTTCGTGTACATAATATATTGACATTATTAAAGATATGCATAATTGAGTACTAACTAGTAAGTAGTATGATGTGTCCCAAAAAAAGAAAAGTTATGAAGTGTCTCATGAGATTTTAATTATAATAGATTTGCGTAAGGATCAACATTTAGCTTGTCTTTTTGTATTTTTTATGATAATGCTTACAAAGGATATTCAAAGTGAAATACTTTATTGTATGAGTTTTATAAATGTTTTTACAAATTATATAATTCATATTCTTGAGATATCCATTAATATATAAAAAAAATTAGAATAATAAAAATATGTTTAGAAAATAGAAAACATAGAATTAGTAGAACAAATATTGAGTGTATAATATACAATTTTTGTGGGTGTGATATTAATACTTATCAATTAATATTATTAAAAGATAAGGTAATATATTAAGGTGTACTAGTTCTTTTTTTTTTTTTACTTTTGTATGAAAGAAAGAGATCTAGATGAGAATATAATAATTAGAGTTAATATTGAATGATTAAAATAGAGAAAGCACCTCAAGAGCATTATGCGATGAGAAGATAGAAGTTAAATTTTATAGAAGCACAATTAGGTGATATGAGGGTGGGCAATAAAGAAGTCATTGATATTTAAGTTAATCGTATCAAAAATGAATATATCATGATGAATGTGTGGCAAAATTAAAAAAGATAATTTGAGGAATGATTATATTAAGAGAATTGTTAGGGTGGCATATATTAAATATAAGAATTGAAATAGACTAATGTGGTCTGAATATGTACAATAGAGGGTACAAATGTGTATATAAATTCAGTGCTGGATAATTAGGATTGAGAAAGGGTAGAGTCAATTTTAATATATAAGTTTCAAAATGAATTGTTAAGAATATGTCTAACACCTAATGAATAAAAAATGAGGATTTATGAAGTAAGCTTCAAATCATTGGGATAAGGTTAATGATGACAATGATGACTGTCACTTGAATTACCTATGGGAGAAGCTGCTACTAGGGAAAAAACACTTCGGATGACACTTTCTTTGGGAGTAGTTTTTTCTTCTTCTTTTTTCCATTATGTTACTATGATGTATAATACAATTGTTGAACATTGTGTTCATGTGTTTTCTCTCAATTGGACGCTAAAGATTTTTCTTCTAGCATTATGTTGAAGGATCTCACCCATGTTTCCATTGAAAAAAATACAGTGCCAACTTTTTTTGTAGGATAATAGAACGTCTCATTTGCTTGTACCTAAAGAGTAGATACGTAGATTAGTTTTGAATGCCTAAAGCTGTGCTAATTCCAGGTGTTTGAAGATCAGAGTGAAGCGAGCAGGTATTGTGAGTTGCTACAAGGAGTTCAGAAGTGTGAGGGTATCGCTGAGCTTGAAGTTTCATCGGTATGGAATTGAACTGATTGAATGGTGCATTTCATTGATAAATTTGTTAGTAATGGTTCACGACAATGCGTCCTCAGGTCTTTGATATTTGCCAGAAAATGAGGGCTCTGGCTGTTTTGTTTCGTCGAGGAAGGACGCCGCCGCTTCCAAAAAGCCTCGAGCAAAATTTAAGGGCTCGGAAGCGGTCCCTTGAAGACCAGGACATCATCTGAAGCAGCTAGCTGTGTTTACATTCAAGAGGAAAGAGATTCATGGAAATTGAGTTTATGAAACATAATGATCACTTTGGTGGTGGTTTGGTTTGGCAAAAGTAGTAACATGTAAAATAATTTCACCTATTTAAGTTTAAATATAGTTAATGAATAAGTTATTATTAACTCATTTCAGAACAGAATGAGACGGTTAAAATGTATTATATTTAAATTATAAGAAATGATTTTATGGAATTTCATTTGCAATGAATCAGCAGGCCTTTTGTGAAGTCCTTTTTAATTATTGGAATTGCTTTGTTTATCTATTCAGTTAAAAAAATATTTGGATTTTTATTAGGATATCAGAAATAAATAAACTACATTTATTGATATACCATTCAAATGTTTGTTATAGTTGGTGTGCAATTCTAGTAATCTAAACCCTTGTTAATACAGTATTGTCTACCATTCTTGAATTATATGTGTGAATCGTTAGTCAAAATTATTAGTGCAGCCATAATTAATCGCAAAAATGATATTATGTACTTTTATGTTGAACATTTCAATTAAGGTAGATTTTGCGATGGAGTTAATTATTAATGGATTTGTTTCTGTTTGATTGTGATGTGCTATAAATAATATTTATTTTATAAGGTTTCATTCACATTAATATTTTCCCAAAAAAAATATTTTGTGGAACTTCGCATAGGAGAATTAATCAATTACATCCATTATGGGTGATTTAACTTCGATCAAAGTAAACTAAAAGACTTGTTTTAATTCACATTGTTTCCTAAATAATATTAAATGCATTCTTTAAGTCAATCATGTTAAAATTAAAAAAATCATATTAAATGCATTCTTTAATTATTTTTGTTAAAATAAAGTAGTTTGATTAGTTTGTTATGTTAATAATAGTTAAATGAATAAAATGATATATCAATATTTATAAATAATTGAACGTTATGATTATTTTATTCATTTAATAAAGTAAAGAATTAAATGATAAAAATAAAAAATAAGAATACCAATTTTGGTATCCTAAAAAGCATTCGTATTAGAGGCTTTTTTCGGACTCGAGCATAATCAAATTAGTTGACCAAGGCTTAGAAATATGCAAGTATTTTGCATGATACTTATCGTATAAATATATCAATAATATGCTTGCTTTTATTAATATATTTATATATTGATTGCGAACTATCATAGTTCATGATTTTCTATCCAAAACTCAAATCCTATCAGCTGGCACTTTATTTCCATGAAGGAGCAAACCAAATGTAATTTTGCTGGAGCAAAATTACATGAAGAAATAGTTTCTTATTACATATTGGGTCAAAACTCATGAAATCTTGCTTAAGTCAAATGTTATTATAAAGTAAAACCACTGACTACTCCCCCAACAAGAAAGAATAATTAATTATGAGGTTGCACAATGCACAGAATTAACAAAATCACAATCAGAGTGAAATTTCCGGTCAGTCTTATTTTCAATATATGATTCCGTAATCACAACATAGAAATAAGCAATTAGTGATAAAAAAAAATGCTCCTTAAATCAACATAGAATAAGGAAATTTAACCAGCTGATTTATTAACAATTTTAATGCTAAACGAACAATAGTCAATTACAAATAATTAAAAGAAAAGGGAAAAAAAAACAACTATGAGAGGACGTCACATGTCCCTTAACTACCTGGAATGGATCAGAAGAGATTTTGCTACTAGCCTAATGCCTGCATTCTGCTGATAATCGTATGCATCCAAACAGAAAAAAGCATCAATATTTGTCCCCGGAGCTAATAATAAATCAAGCTCAGCAGCATCAAATTTACTGAAAGCAAGTTTGTTCATGTTCTTCGATGCATCTAGTCGGTATATCTCGGTGGAGTACATGGCAGCAGACTCGCAATTTGTTATGGTCGGTATGCTACACAGCAAAGCAAACAACAAGACGGTCAGAATCTTCAGTCACGAAAGGTACAAGCCAAACAAAATCAGAATTTTAAAGAAAGGAACCGTAATCATTTTCACTATATCAAACATCAGGAAAAAAGAACTTAAACCCTAAACAAATAACAAGTCACCTTTGTCATGACTCTACAGGAACCGCAATCATGCTAACGGTAGCATGTTTATGCTAAACAGCTATCATGATGGGGGTGATAAGCCTTCTTAATACTAAGTAGACAGACATTCTCATTTATCTAAGCAGCACTTGAAAAAAGACTACATCAGAAGAAATGGAAACTCACTGCAACCGGATAGTAGAAGAAGAATTAGTGAAGGCATTTTTTTTCATCAGAGGCCACCATTCCGAGGTGCTACCATAACTCCTTAACGAGCTTTGAACAAGAGAATCGCAGATCGCTAGAACATGGCAAAGACTTGGAGGAGCATTGACTAAAATACTCAACTTTGGCCTCCCAGAATTGTCGGTAAATTTTGTGTTGATCCCAAAATGAATAACTAAATCCCCACAACGAAGCCACAAGGGCACATTTTGGTGAAGAATTTGAATCCTTTTGACAGTTGGAGTAGGAGTCGAATGTGATACGGTAATGCAGTTCACCAAAACCTCATCAGGCTCTAGAAATCCGGCATAAGAACCTGAATTCTTGATGGTGTCAATATAGGAGGTTTTATGAGCTGAGTTTGCTGCTGAGCACGGTGCAGAATTTCCTCCTATAGGGTCATCCGAATTTAGGTGGGAAGACTCTATTCTCATTTTTTCAACCTGTTCCATCAAATAAATTGCATCCTCATTTTCAAGTGTCGTACCATATTTGCCCAGATCATGGCACACATCTTTGACATTTCTAACCCCACAAGAAGAACCTTCCAGGCTGCTGAGAGCGACAGGTAGAGAGCACAATTTTAGGTTTGTTCCCGCAGGAATGTCATTCTGAATATTGCAGTTTTCCGAAACAATGCTTTTCGATGCCAAATTTGTTATAGAAGGCACATTTGCGACACTTGATTCCTGTAAGAACTATAAATTCAGTATATAGTAATTTAAAATAGGGATTTCATCATGTCATGCAATCCAACCCCGAAATACTAATCTCAAAATTAACAAGTGAGGGTCGGGGTGGCATTTAACTTAACGTAATGCAAACACAGCACTAGAACTAACGAATCATATTTATGTATTGGAGTAATTTCAAACTCATTTTATTTCTAAAGTTTATCGGGACAAATGTGTTCCATGCCTATTGCATAAATCTTCTCATTGCCTTATCTAGCAGCTATGCTTAATCAACAACCCCCCAACCTCAAAAACAAAATAAAAAGAAGACTAAACCATAATATTATCATAAATAGAAGGATGGAATAATAGAAAAAAAATACTTAGAAGATAAGAGACTTAAGTTTAGAAGAATAAAGAGTCGGATTAGGTTATACAATTTTTTTTGGGTTTGATATAACTAATTACATAATTATATTAGAGGATGGGTGAGAAACATCTATTATTAGATAGCATAATAGAGATTTAGGTGTACAATGAATGGTAGAAGATGCACTAATAAGACATGTAAAAAAAACTAGCATCGGAGGATAAGTTTTGAAGTCTCATGCAACACTTTAGCATGAATGAGCAGAGAATAAGGATTCATAAATCTAACACAAAGTTGAGATAAGATTGAACATGATGTTGATGATGACGACAAATAGGCCAACCATGATTCTCTCTTAGTCCTTAGTCCCTTCCATTTTCTTGTCAGTTTTACTGGATTGGTATACACCATACAATCCTTCAAGAACTTCAGTTATGACTTTTTGGAATTCTTCAGGACCCAAACATTATAGCCATATTTGGTCAAATGATCTACAGTATAATGTATCATTTATGAAAGCATGTTTTAGCGCCCTTTTTGATATTTGTGAAGTAATAGATTTCTTTCTCTAGTAATATTACCTTCCTTGAAGTATCTAACGAATGGCTCCCTCCAATCGTTTTCATCAAATATATTCAGGTTCTCTTATACTTCTTTTCCTTCATTATCTTGTATGAAGGTTGGATCCAATGCATATCTATTTTGGATAGTTATGATGATTAGATACTCTTGAAGATTTGTCGGTTCTTTAGAGCGCATCAGCCTGTCATTTTCACCACGTGTAACTCTAGTAAGAGTTACTTCAAAATTTTGTTGTAGGAGTTGCAGAGCATACACGTGATATGAGATTAACTCTGATTTGTTGATTTTAAAAGCACCTATGATTTATTTGATTATGAGTTTGGAATCTCCTTATATGTAGAGTTTCTGAATTTTCATACTAACTGCAAGCTCAAGATCAGCTATTAAAGTTTCATATTTAGCTTCATTGTTAGTGCAAGATTTTGTTAAGCTGTAAGAGTATCAGAGTATGTCTTCTTGCAGGGTGATGAATATTAGACAGATACCAACTTGAACTATTGAAATAATAGGTGGCTTAGCCGATTTTATGGATGAAGCTCCACCAAAATAAAGCTCCCATTCATGCAGATGCATTTTTTCTTCCACTGCGAGTATTTGCTTATCTTGCAACTCATCATTAATTGAAGAGTCTGTAGGTAAAGGATGGGTTGCTCGGAAGTCATCTAAGGCCTGTCCTTTCACCATTTTTTTGTGGCATATAATTTATATCGAATTGCAATAACAATACTGCCCACCTAGCAAGACAACCCGTGAGAGTGGGTTTAGTCATTAGAAATTTTAATGGATCTACTTTAAATATTAAAGTTATTTTATGAACGAGCATATAATGTCATAGTTTTGTGTGGCAGAGATTAATGTTAAGCATTGCTTTTTGATTGGTGAATACTTTTGATTCCAAACGCATTAATCGTCGATTGATATAATAGAGGGCATTTTATTTATCATCTTTATTATTCTGTGCTAACAATACCCCAAGTGACTCCTCAATAACTGTTATATATAAGATTAATTGTTTCTTAGGATAGAGGCAACAAGGAACGGTTAGGAGCAAGCAGTTGCATCGTTTCATGAAGTGGGGTCGGGGCGTAGGATGCAAGGGCGGGTGCGTTGCTTCATGAAGTTGTTCAAATTTTCTTTTTTTTTTTAGTCAACAGCAACTCATTGTATTGTTGCACTAATATGCTATCACGGTAGCCTATGCCTGCTCCTTCACCCAGCCATTGAAACGCAACTATGTTTTATCACATGCTATCACATAAAGTCACTATTATGTGATTGTCTTTTACCAACCACTCGCCTTAAAACATGTTACTTGTTGATCACCATGCCACCATATGACTTCTCATCCCTTACGCTTCACCTTCCTTCTATTGGCTATAAGACTACAATGCAACTTGTGGGTGTTTATTGAAATTTCATCTTTCTAAATTACTATTAAATAACTAAAATTAAGGCCAACCTTTCCACAAAATGGAATGAAGCCTGATATCTAGGTGTGATTGGTTTAAATAATTTAGAAATGACCTATTTTAATATCTAGGTGTGATTGGTTTAAATAATTTAGAAAATTTAGCTTTGGTGGTTAAATAGAAAAGTATCTCGAAAGTATTATGTGAAAAGATGATAGCAAGGAGACTTGAAAGGTGAACTTTATAAAACAACAATTATGCTAACAATATTTGACATTTTTGGGAAATAAACAAGTTGTCAATATGCAATTTGAGTGTGAAAAAAATGAGAATGACAAAACGGATGCATGACAAATCTATAAATGAAAAATTAAGAAATGATTATATTAGAGGAACAATAGATGGCATCTATTAAGGATGAGGTAATTGAAAATAGATGTATAGATGGTTTGGATATCTACAATGAAAGTTAGAAAAAACACTGATCAGATGAGTAAATAAAAATAGTATTACTAGATTAGAAAGGATAAGGGTAGCCATAAGGTAATTAGATAGAAGATATTAAAATTGAGAAAAATATGCTTAACATATCAAGTAGCACTAAGCCAGAATGAATGGAAAATAGGGATTTATAAAGCCGGCCCGCATATTTGGGATAAGGCTAATGATAATGATGATGTTAATGATGAAATTTGTAGCTTCAGGGACATGGAATTATTTATTAATTAACTAAACAAAATGTTAAACTATATTATTTCAAGATGATTGGTCCTTTTTTACTTATTTTCCTGTGGTGGGCGACAGATGGGCATATGGCAGTGCTTCACTTTAGTATCAGCTTGCTATGCAAAAATAAATCAAGTAAATGACCACTCTTAACATGGATAGAAGTAGTTAGCTATGAACTGCATTGTTGCCAACATAATCCCCAGAGTGAAGCAGCATATGTAACGCGGCATATGCTATTGAATAATACAATAGAAGTGGCTCACTATCAAAAAAAGGTGGACTTCAGCCATCAAGAAGGAATGATTAAGAAAGGGAAAAAAAGGTAGAGAAAATGTAAACATTGTAACATCATTCCCATATAAGTGGCAGGAGCAATCGTAGGGTAGTAATAATAATGTGTACAGAAAGATGATAAAGAAGTGAATGATGCTCACTAATCTCAACTACTTACCAAGAACAATACTGCAGAGCAGTGTTTCAGAACCTCCAAATTCAATCGAACATCATCCAAGCTCCTGCATAAAGCTAGCATGTAGTCAATAGTTGCAATAAAATATCAGTACAGGTTTTCCATAAAAAGTATAACATTCGAGAACTGATAGAAATTAATAGCAAATAAGGATTCAGGTATTGTTTCCCAATAATTGCAACAAGGCTGAGGATAACACTGAAGAAGAACCTATTTCATGTAGATGACATCATAATCACCATTAGTCATATCCCCAACTATTTTCAGGTTGGCTAGTACAAGTATATGCTACTTCAGAGAAAACCTTAATGTACCTAAGATTTCACTTCAAGATAATTCGTCTTCAAAATAAGGAGGTTGATAATTAAACAAATCTTCAATCTAGCAAACTAACCAATACTTGAGCAACTAAGGATACAAAGATTGCCTATTCATCCTTTAATACCAAGTAGATACACCTTGCTTTGCATAATTCCACAGAAGAAGACCTGATATGAGATGCTTTGAGGAATAAATTCAACATCTAAGATATGTTCATTAATCCCAATGTACACCAAATGCTACAAGCCAATAACAATTCAGGATTGAGCCACGAAGAAACATAATTATGACTCTTCAAGATTTTTTTTTTCTACTGTGTTGTGTTGTACTATATGAAGGTGTATTGAGCTATCAAATAAAATAGATAGTTATTCAGTAAAAATCACGTTAAATTTATTGTCCAAAGTGTTATAAGAATTTTGTGCATCTTTGGTTGCAAACTAATATGGCACCAATGTGCATTAATAAAATGATCAAAATGAAAGTAACAGAAATTTCATATAATATAACATACTACCCTATCTTAATCAATTTACAATCAAATCAACTAACTAATCAATAAATTAAAAGATATAAATGCTAAAATTTATAAAAGCATAAAAAAGAAATCTAAAATGCTGTTAGACGAAAGCTGTTTTTTGGCTTTTATAAAACTTATTTTTTTCCCACAAGATACACCAAATATCTCAAAACTAAAACCACATTATTGACACACCTCTTATTTTTAAAAATGTTCGTGGAATTTAAACAAATGTATACAGATACATACTATGTTAAAACTTAATGAGATAGAACCTAACATTTTTAAAGTCTAATACAAATAGAGCTCCATTTCAAAATAAGCTCCTTCAAATATTTTTAAGTTTTTTTATTACTTTAATAGGAGGAGAATATTTTTTATTTCTATTTTAAAGCTGCAACCATGACAATGGGCAAGTTACATCCAATCAATCTAATATCTGCTCTAATCTTATTTACATATTATGCATTCTTTTAAATATTGCTTGTTCTCCTTAATTATAAAAAGCTTGATTTGAAAAAACTTTCTTGCAACTACTAAAAACATATAAAACAATTTTTTATTTGATTTTAACTATTTAATAAATAAATAAGAGAATGACAATCATCTATCATAAGAGAAGAAAATCATTAAAAAAGGTAAATTTGAGCTCATATGCCTCATAATAGACATAATTGGGCAAATATGCCTTATGCTTGCCTTCTTATAAAAATATTCTTGAAAATTCTACTATTGTGTTATAGCTATCATGATGATAATATGCTGTATCTACTTTAAAGTAATCAATGTTCGAACCTTGTTTGAATATAATTGAACCTTCGCTAAATCGTTTTCAAACTATTTTCGAGTATCACCAAACAATGTTCAAATTAAACCATATTTGAACAATATTAAAGTGGGTTTAAATCAAGTTTGAACTATGATTTTGAACAAGGTTCAAACTAAGATCCTAGTTACTATCATAGTTGACATACTTTAAATAAGTATCCCTTGATTAAAAGAGGGAGTAATTTAGTCCAAAATAAACTTTCGGGCATATTTTCTAAGAAAATAAATTACATATATAGTCAATTTTCCCTCTCAAAATAAGGCTCACACCATATTTTTTTGGATTTTTTTTTCTTGGAAAGAGAAAATATTGTATACTTAAAAGTTAAAGCCAATAAAAAAAAAGAAAAAGGCATCCATCTAATTTATCAAATATATCTAATCTAATCTAATATAAACATGTGTACTCTTTTTATTAATCCATTCTCTGCTTAATTAATATAAAAAATTCAAATTTAAAAGAAAATTTTCTCCAAATTATTCAAAATTCCATTTAAATTTCTAGTTTCGACCATCTAATTTCATGTTTTATAATTTCAAATAAAATTTTAATATTTTAATACTTATTTAAGCCCAAAAATTATTATATATATTAAACTATTTAATTTTTTACATTTGTCATAATCATAAAATAATTTATCAAATTTATCCTTCTAATTACATGATGCATTATCCCCATTTAATTGTTATATGAAAAGAATCACACATAATGAATAAGGGAATAGAAAAGTATCCTCATCTTTTTAATTATAATATAACATCTTAGATCTCAATCTGGTTCAATGGTACTTTTAATTCTCCCATTCATTTCATGTAATTTCTTTCCTGTAATGCTTTAATACGGAAAAATGCTTTAATACAGGAATATGAGCTCCTACCCTTCAAATCTGATCATTAGGGTTAGGATAGTTCTACTATTTCATTCATGAAAGAATCATTGAAAGATGGTAGAATCATTAATTCTTACCTGAACTTTAGATTACAATAATATGATGATAATAGTTATTTGGAAGACCAGTTTATTCCAAAATTTAAATCATTCAAATCGAAGGGAAGTTTTTTTAAGGTTATAAAAAATCCCTAACTTTTCTAAATATTCAAAAGCAGGAAATTTGACACTAATCATTTTTCTATTCAAGCAACCTGAAACATTTGGTAATCCTATTTTGCAAAATGAGGTCTTGGTAAATTCTTTTACACAAGATTTTCAACTAAAATCATATTCTTATCTAAACATGTTCTACCAAGGTCGAATAGTACCACACCACTTATTAACTTTGTGTTCACCAAGAAAATCCAAGACCAACAAGAAGCAATTTGAAAAACCTAGCTAATAATTTTGTTGTGATATGTTATGTTTCTTGATGATCCAAGAAGCTTTGGCACCTTTCGAGTAGGTGTAAGCTCCCAAGAGAAATAGAAGAAATAGAGAAAAAAGAGAAAATCATAAATTATTCATTTCATAATAAGTCTTTCAACTAAATAGGTATTTATAATACTTAAGTAGACTAATATGTCACTAAAGAACCGGTCTATCTAAAACAAGTAAAAGAAAGGCTAGACTAGTGTTTTATTCTGTTGCCAAAACTATATTTCTGTCATTTGCGAGTTTGTGGAATGTGTTCATTCTTCTTTAGTAGGCTTTCATAATTGTTGGTTATTCCATCATATTTGTAGCCCATGCTTTGCATCTAGACTGTACAATTTTTGGATCTAATATAATATGCTAATGTCTAACACTACCTTTGCCATGAAAAACAACCTTGTCCTCAAGGTTGAGGAAGAAAAAGATGAAGAAAGGGATGCTAAATTTTCCTATATGGCATTATCCAAAAACATAATTTCTATTGCAACAAAACTTGACCACGAAGCTATAAAAAGGCATAAGGAGAAATTCATAATGACTATCATGAATAGTTTTATGAACATTTTTAGAATATATCCTAACTTGCTAACAGGCAGAACACAAATGAAGTTTGAAAAAAAAAGCTATATAATTCATCTAAAAATAAATGTACTATTGAAATAGGAAATTTATATTTAATGGTAATTATATTAAGGGCTATAGAATTAATGCAAAAATGACAAACACCATCCTATTTTTGAACAAGCTATATCATAATAGAAAAAGAAAGAGCTAGGATTATGATAAGGAATCCCTGAGTGACGCATTTCAAAAACTAATTATTTCATAGCATCTTTTTGAAAATGCGGAGAATGATAAGGATGGATGTTAACTTGTTTAGATGAGGATAGAAGATGAATACAATCAAGATTGTAAAAATTGGATCAGACATAGAATCATAAGGAGAGATTAAGGGTTCAATTTCAATAGTTTGATCGGGGTAGAATCAGGGTAGAACCAAATGATATAATAAATATAAAATTTATTTAAATAAAATTTAAATGACAAAATAATCATGTAATAATATAATTTGTTTCTTAAAAAATAAATTGAATTCACAAATTAATAACATCATATGTCATTTTAAATTTAAACATATTCAATGTTTAGATTTAATTCAAATTAAATAAAAAATTAAGCTTTCATATAATTTTATAAATTCATTATAAATTATTATTATTTTATATTATATGTTTAGATATAATTTACACTTATAAATTATATATTAAAGTCAAGTTATAAATTTATATTTATAAATAATTAAGGTTATATAATTTATTATTAATAATTAATTAATTTTGATAGTACATAAATAATAATGAAGTATATAATTTATTTAACATTATTAATTCAAAAATAAATGTTATTTATATCATAAAAAATTATTTAAAAAATATATTTTAAAATATATAGTGTATGTTGTAAACTTAAGAAGTAAGAACTAAACCAACTCATTAAATAAATAGATCATTACTAAAACAAAGTCAATATCAATAGATCAATACTAAAACAAAGTCAATATTAAACAAAATTAAATCAATTCAACAAATCGGTACAATATTAATTCTACCATCGATAAAATTCAAATAACAACTGATCACTAACTTTATCCTTCATTTAATCCAAACAAACTTGAGTTCAATCAATCATATATCATTAAACATTCTATGCAATGTAATCACTCAAAATTAAAAGCACAAGATTGAGAATTCTAGGTACATCTCTATCATCTTGTTGAATCACAATGTAAACTCTAGGATGTACTAGTGCAACAGAATGTGTGGTCGGTTCTCTTTGACTTTCACTAACTCTACTTTCATTTGTCCTATTCATGGATCCTTTACTAGATCCAACAGTCCTCTGTTTGTAGCCCTGCCTCGATTGCTCTGCTCTAAATCCTGATCCCGCTCCATGTTTTGTTGTGGACATTTAGCCGTCTGGTGTCCTCATTGTCCACATTTGAAGCATTGTCCATTCACTAGAAAATACTATCCAATGTCTCATGTCACATCGGGCACACTACGGCACATTTTTCACACTTATTTCAGATCCTGTCCTATTGTTTGAAGATTTACTTCTCCTCTCACTACAATCTCTTCTGGTCATATTGTCTCATGATCTCTTCCTTCTCATATCTTGTCAGAACAGTTATATTGCTAAATCATTCTCCACTAATTTTATTCTTACAGCCACCTCTGAAAACTCCTGAATTCTTAATGATATCAGTGGGTGTTTCAATTCATCATTCAATCCTCTAAAAAATCTAGAGTATTTTTCTTCCATTGTGCTAATCAATTGAGGTGCATACCTGGCTAATTCAATAAATTTTGCTTCATATTGCATCAATATTTTTTCTTCATGCTCGAATCTCATAAAAGCTTCCTAAATTTGTTATCGAACTGATGGAGGTACAAACCAGTTTCTAAAAATAGCAACAAATTTTGCCTATGAAATAAGTGAGTTCAACCTACCCTAAAACTTCTCTATATGTTATCCAATCCATCATCTCTATGCTTCTCCTTCAAACAATAAGACTATTAGCAGCACTTTACTGCTCTCAGGGTGTTATATACTATCAAATATTTTCAGCAACTATTCTTCTATTATTTGGGGCTCTACAACTTCCTTAAATAATGGCAGCTTCAATTAATGAAATATATATACGTGTCTATCTTCATCACCGTCCCTAATTCTTGATTACATGCTCTGCGTGTAACTTACTATCTAAGCTACAGTACTAGCAAGCTGTAGTAAACTATCATAAGACATTGGAACTATTGTTGTACTTTATTTGCTATGTACATTCTGATCTATTTGGTCCATTTGCCCACCAGTATAATTTTCTTTCCTAATCAAACAAACATCAAACTCAATACACATACATACATATGCAATGGCTCAATTAAATGCAAAGAATAAAATCTATTGATGTAGAACGGGAACGCCGGCTTTGCTACGGAGAGGTTGATGTAGAACGGGAACGCCGGCTTTGCTACGGAGAGGATCTCCTCTCAATTTCCTTTCACAGCAACTTCAGGTTTCACCAAAAATCTGAGAGAAAATTCTCAGATTATGCAAGGTAAGAATAGGAGCATG
>NW_021319178.1:25159493-25163303 GCF_001605985.2 Dendrobium catenatum
GTGGGATAAAGGCTTGATGATGTTGTTGTTGTTGTTGTATGGTGAAAGTGAGCAAGCTTTAAATGATATTTTTGATTCAGCAAGGAGAGCTTATATGGTTGTGGTCTTTATTGATGGGCTTGATTCCATTGTTCCATCACGGATGGATGGAGGCGAAGAGTTGTCTCTTAAAATGGTCATAACTTTGCTAAAACTGATGAATGATATTAAAAGATATGATGGAATTCTTGTAATTGATGTTACAAATCAACCTAAGAGTACTGACAGATTTTGAAACATATGAATTTGTTGGTGCTAATTTACCGACAGTTTACTCGCCGCTTTTAACTGGCGGTCAGACCGCCAGTTTTCGGCGATGATTCGACTGCCGGATAAAGCGCCAGTATTCAGTGAATTTTCTGTAGTGTCTATGCAATGAAGCTATAATGATTGTCCTTCATCGCATAGTTGAAATATTGGGAACATATACTCATCTCAATAAGCTTGTGGGCATGTATCAAAGAGGCAAAATCTTCGACCCATGTCTTATGATTTCTACACCTACCTCTTTTTCGATGATGCGCCTCAACGGAGTGAGCTCTTCTGACTCAAGGGTAGTATGATGTAGGAACATCCTAGTTATAGCATACCTTAGGAATAGCTTATCAATTTATTACATGCTTTCTAGATGTTTCTATAGCTAACTTATATATATTACTATTGTAGTAGGATGAGGCATTAATGAATATTATGCTATTTTGGAGCTTGTGAGCTTGTATTGGTTCTTAGTTTTGTAATCCTTCTATCATATTCATTTCTTCTGCCGATTCACTACGTTAAAGGATTTAGCATGACTCGCATCCCCTGCTCTCCCCTCGTCACTATTGGTGAACGCCTTATTAAAACCACCATCTTCAACAAATATTATTGCTTTCTGCACTGGATAATCCATTGCCATGCCTGGAGAGTCTGCTTGGCTTTTCCGATCAATGGAGATCCTTATTCAATTAAAAAAAAAAAAATCACATAAGGTTTGATACAAAGTATATGTTTTGTCCTCCATCAAACATGAGGCAGAATTTGAGGCAATACCACGATTTACAAGGTGGCATGTTATATAATGTTGACCCTATGCTGTGGGACAAAAGCTTGTTGTTGTATGCAAGGCCAATTCTTTTTAAAATATTTTTGGAGGAATTATTTCCTTTAAGTTGAGATCAGACAATGCATCATATTTATCTCAAACAAAAATTCCCATATCAATTTTCTCCATCAGAAATTTAATCAATTTTGAATTAATTACAGTGCTTTATTTTGCTTTTTGCAGGGAGGGTTTGGGCGGGTCACAACATCTTGAAGTTTGACTGCCCTCGGATCAGGGAAGCCTTTGCAGAGATAGGTAGGCCTCCCCCAGAGCCCATTGGAACCATCGATACCTTGCCATTGCTTACCCAAAGGTTTGGAAGGAGGGCTGGAGACATGAAGGTGATACCATTGGCATTAATTTTCTCTCCTTTCACTCTTCATTGCTTAATAATTTCCCTTTGCTTACTGTTTTTCATTATTTTTTTTTGAACTCCACATGCACACGTTTTCTGTTTTACTTTTATGCATTAAACGTGTCGTTGACAAAATTTTTGGTTAATGAAAATTATCTCATCTTCCTTTTCAGATGGCTACATTGGCTAATTATTTTTGTCTTGGACCACAGAAGCACAGGTGATTCCTTCCTCTCTCTTTGCAACTCATGCAAGTATAACTTCCTCTGATTCTCAGCTACACAGCGTGGTCAACATGACAAAGCACATTTGGGAATAATGTGGTGCAACTTTTGTTGCAAACCCATTTTGTTCCAGTAGAATAGAGGTCTTGGAAGACTACATTCTTATTACACACTTCATAATACCACGACTAGATTATATTATGCAGCTACAAATTCTTTTAATGTGGCTATCATTTATTAGGTTAAAAAATGAAAGGTAAACAAACTTGTGAGTGAAACCTAATTTGTAGTTATAAAATTCAAGAGGGATTATTTAATTTTCTTAGATTTATTAGATTTTTAAATTTCTACCGAACAGGCCATATTTATTTATTCTATTATTGTGATGTTTAAAATGCATGTGTAAGGCAATTCAACAACGCCCAGCAAGGATTATCAGTTTCAAGTAATCCCTCATGGTAATACCAGGTTGGCTTTTCACTGGATCACATAATTGGTCCAGACTCCAGTAGTTTGGATTCAAGTAAAACGTTCTTTGTTGATCACTAGAGGTTAACCTTATCTAGTTCTGAATAACAGCACTTTAAATAAAAGGATGCAAGGAAAGGTGTCTCAGTTTGAAGTGACTAATTACTACGTTTGATAAATTTGACTGCTAGAAGGATATAAAAAACTGATGCCAAATTATTTTATCTGTCGGAATGTCCAGTCAAGTTATCATCCCGAAGCATGCAAACAATTGGAATAAATACGATGACTCTAATGATGGAGAATGTTGTTACTGTTATAGTGAGCCTCATTTGTTTCCCAATAAGTTTGGCTTTGCAAAATGAATCCATAATGTTGTCGATCCTGAGCATTAATTGATGTTAAACATGGATATCATAGATGTCTAGGGACATGCAATGTTGATTATCTCCATGTTATGGTCTCACCTCTATCCAGCACATCGCATATATAGGGCCTGAATCGGCCATCAACCACCGCAATCCCTGTGGTTGAAGGTCCTCTTGCAGAAGGAAGTGGCTATGGCTGCTATATATGCGTGCATGCCACTCTTATTCTAGTATTACAAGTTCAAATGCACCGTAACTATTTTTTCATTAGTGGTTGCACCATTGGAGAACGGAAGGAAGCCAACTTTCTTCAGAATCATTATCATCGTGTTCATCATTAGCCTTATCCAACTGTTTGGGCATTAATATTTTTTTTTTCAATTCATTCCTATCGGGTGATGTTTGAGATAATAGATCTTACTCCTTCATGGTCAACTGACTTTAATTTTATCTGCTTGTCTAACAAGTATATTTTTTTATCATTTAGTGTGTCAGTTTAAATCATCTAAGCCTATTTTCAATTATCTTCAATAGATGCTACTTCAAATATTTATATAAATATAATCATTTCTTAAAATTTTAACCTTCTTATTTCTGTCACATTTAACTTAGATGATAATGACTTCTTTCCTATCCAAGTTTCAAATCCATATAACGTCATTGACCTAATTGCAGTTTTATAAAATTTATCTTTAGGGGCTATTTGGCATTTGGATTTATGCAGGATTTGAGCAACTGGTAAATCTCATGGCGGAATAAATCCTCCAGTTCTCTTTTTGTTGTAAATCCGGATTTACTAAATCATGGAGTTTGCTGGATTTATAGGATTTGGCCGAAAAAGTGTGCGAAAGGGAGAAAGAAGATTACCTTCACAACAAGCAAGCTCGCGTCGTTACTTACGATCCAACTAGAAGAATGTCGTCGAAATGTCTTGACTTCCGATCTGACAAGGAGGGAACATCGTCGAAAGAGTCAAATAAGTGACTCATTGGATCAAAGTCGAACAACAACGAAGAAAGGAGCCAAAGAAGTGACTTGTGCAAAACTCTACCTCACGTGAAAGCAATGAAGGCGAACACCAAAGACGAAATATAGAAGAGGAAAGAGCAAACCCTATATGCCTCCTAAGATTGGGAAGAAATTAAATTAATTCTTAAATGATAAGAGCTAAGTATTATAAAAAAAATAAAAAAAGAAGAAAAAAATTAAATTAATTTTTTAATTAGAAATTAATCTATTTAATATATTTAATATAATTTGAAATATAAATAA
>NW_021319178.1:25163403-25166997 GCF_001605985.2 Dendrobium catenatum
ACGTTAGAAGGCGCGGGCGACGGTGAAATATAACCGTTGGTGTTGGGAATGCCCGAAAGAGCCGTTGGCCCCTGGCAGTCTAGAGCCTGCTTTGCCAGGCTAGCGGGCCCCACACTCCACCTCGAATCCCCATCCATATCAGTATGATGCACATAAGACATGTTCATCATCATCATCATCATCCATTGCCCCATCCGCATCACATGGTCTTGCTGGAACTGGGCCCCACCATTGCGCACTACCATCCACAGCTGATCTGTCAATGTTTTATCATTAATCCTAAGATATCATTACAGTATCTTCAATTAGCGAATTACTATTAATGAATTAATAAATAACACAAACCTTTTTTTCGCAAGCGAGCGGCTATGTCTCCATCGCTCCTCTGCCTCTTATCCATAAATTGCCCCCACCTCGCCTTCTTCTCCATTCCGCAACCACAGCAGAGCATAAGTGAGCCACTCTAAGAGGAAGCAGAGATAATGGTGAAGGAGGTGAACGTGGAGGCGGAGCAACAGCAGCACAAGGACTATACTGACCCACCGCCGGCGCCGCTGCTAGATTTGGGTGAGCTCCGCCTCTGGTCATTCTACCGCGCTATAATCGCGGAGTTCGTAGCCACCTTGCTCTTCCTTTACGTTACTGTAGCGACCGTCATCGGCTATAAGAAGCAGTCCGCAGCCGATGCATGTGATGGCGTCGGCATACTTGGAATCGCCTGGTCCTTTGGTGGCATGATCTTTATTCTCGTCTACTGCACGGCTGGGATCTCTGGTCTTTATAACTCTTTACCTTTTCTCTTCTCAGATCTCGTTTTTGTTTTCTCTGTTTTTCTCAAGTGGTTTGGTTTGCAGGGGGGCACATTAACCCTGCAGTGACGTTTGGACTGTTCTTGGCGAGGAAGGTTTCGCTGGTCAGAGCGGTGTTCTACATCATCGCGCAGTGCTTAGGCGCGATTGTTGGCGTCGGGATCGTGAAAGGTATAATGAAGCACTACTACAACTCGCTTGGCGGCGGAGCTAATGAGGTGTCCCCCGGATACTCCAAGGGTACGGCCCTTGGCGCGGAGATCATCGGCACCTTCGTCCTTGTCTACACTGTCTTCTCTGCAACTGATCCCAAGCGCAACGCTCGGGATTCTCACATTCCGGTTCGTAACCCACTAAATTTCTTACGAGGTAATGCATTCTTAGCTTTGCATCCGAGTATAAGATCATTCCTCTTCTAGGTCTTAGCCCCGCTTCCTATTGGATTTGCGGTCTTCATAGTCCACCTGGCCACCATTCCCATCACCGGAACCGGCATCAACCCAGCCAGAAGCCTGGGCGCCGCTGTCATCTACAACCAACACAGCGCCTGGCATAATCATGTACGATATCTTCAGAATTTCATGCTAAAAGTAGTAAATGATTTCTAGCTAGTTTCTCTTCTAATCCGTTTTATTCTACGCAAGCGCAGTGGATCTTCTGGGTAGGCCCTTTCGTCGGAGCGCTTGCAGCAGCGGCGTACCATCAGTACATTCTCCGGGCGGCGGCGATCAAGGCCTTGGGCTCCTTCCGCAGCAACCCAACCAACTGAGCTCTCACTCGGATCCCGCCTTACTCTCACTCTTCTGGCTTTGTTGTGTGTATCAAGAGAGTACTGTGAGGTTTAGATCATCTTTATCATCTTCTCCTTCTTTGAATTTCATTTGTGAATGAGGACGATCATCGTTGCATCCATCTGATGTAATTGCTAAGTAGATTGCTTCTGTTTGTTTCTTGTTGGTGTGTTATTTTTACTGATAGTTAATTTGTTATCAGATTATGGTGCTCGTCACCATCGCCTTTATTAAGTAAGTGATCATTAGCGATTTTTGCTTTGCGATTGAAGCCTTAGATCTCTACCACTGGGATAGAGAGAGAGAGAGAGAGAGTGCACTGATTAAAGAGGAATCCTATGATGCGCTTACAACTTGACATGTGCTTGCTTTCTTTAAAGATAAAAATAAAAAATTTCTTTTAAGTTGGCTCTGGGCTTTGTGGCTCTAGCTTGGATGGCGCCGTTTGTGTAGCCGAGGCTGCACGGTCTTTTAGAATGTGGGCCTGGTGGTGCAGAAGGCGTGAGCGGAAAGCGAAGGACTATGTGTCGTTATTGGGCTGGCTATTATTTTTTTATTTTTTTTTACATTGCGCTGGCTGTTGTGGATAGAGATTGCAAGAATTAGGGTTATGGCTCTTTTCTCTCTCAAATTTTAACTGTTTCTTTTTAGTATTTTTTTTGATGTATTTTTAAAAAAGAGAGTAGTTAATACACAATTTTAATTATATTTTAACTGTTTTTTTTTTTGAGTATTTTTAAAAATATAGCAAAAACGTATCAATTAATATCTTACTCATTGAGTATTATTTGCTATCATTTTATTGTGTTTTTGTTACGTTTTTTAAATACTCAGAAAAAAAAAAAACAGCAAAAGAATAGTTAATATGAATAAAATTATGTATGAGCTGGTATGTATGTAAATTTTATGCTATATCACTTTATTTTATGTTATTTACATATCTAACACTTAAAACATTAATATTACATGACTATCACCCATAGAACAAATTTGGGTGCATGGAATGAAATATTAAAGTTTATAAGATTGTATGAAAGATATAAATGAATTATAAGAGCGGTATATTTGATATTAAAGTTGTATATGAGTGGTAGGCATGTAATATTAATATTTTGAGTGTTAGATATGTAAATAACATAAAATAAAGTGATATGTGTGTAAATTTTCCTTATTTTTTTTAAAAATGCATCAAAAGCGCATGAAATCTGGACGAAAAATTAGGTCCGGTGACCGGACGAAATAATTTGCCTTGGAATAGGAACACAGTGCGATGATATTAGCGCGCACTGTAGGTGGCGGTAAATAATATTTATTTCATTAATTAAGTTAACTAAGTTTTAGGAGTTACAATTATTTTTTCCGTAGGGGGAGGATGCTTAATGAGCCGCTGGCTCGATCGATCCTATATTTGACAATTCAACACAGTAAAGCTGAACACTCTAATAAAAAATAAAAGCATTTTGATCTTATTTTTGTATGTGGTGTGGAGTCTAGTTGCAGGTTGTGTAAAGGCTGGCTACAGTGAGGGTTGGGTGGGCGCCGCCAGCATTATTGATCTGTTGGCCCCCACATGTGGACAAGTGATGTATCAAAAGCACTTGAAATTTTAAGATCTATTTATTTATCATTTAATATGATTTTTATATATAATATTTATTTTTTCATTATTTAAAAGATATCTTTCTCATCTTCTACGTTATAATCTCATCAAGAAGATTGGATATTCGATGGGTTGTGAGGATTGTAGGGGTGAACAAGCAATATGATCTTAGATGGATGACAAGCGAGACGAGAAATTGTGCGGTCACTGAATGATTCAGAGGTGAATAAAAATGTGCCACATTATCCAGTATCTAGCAGTACATAATTAGTGGCACACTGCAAAAATATGATATGTTCAGTGCTTGGTGACAAGCAAGATAACCGATGACCTTAGATGGAGAAATTATGATGTGCGGTCACTGATTGGTTCAGAGATGAATCAAAATGTGCCA
>NW_021319178.1:25167097-25171734 GCF_001605985.2 Dendrobium catenatum
TACAAAGCCACACTAAATAAAACCTGTAGAAAAGCCATCCATAATATAAAACACAATGGACCGACAACTTAAATAAGTGGTCTAGTTATAGAATAACTGTAGGGGATAAAAACCAAGAAGCATTCCATATAGCATAAGCATCAGAACAAAGTTGTAAGTATATAAATTATAGGATAATCTAAATAAATGATACCAGAATAACCATAACCCACGCAAATATAAGCATTTCATGAACAAAGTGGGAAACTAGTAGCAAGAGCCGATGAGCACAAGAGACCCCTCTCCAATCTCTCCATACCATGAATAAAAAACCATGCAGGTCACTAAAAAAATAGCCACCAAATTCAAAAAACACCAAAGCAGGCGCAAAGAGAAACCCCACATTAATGTGATTTAATATAAGGTAAACCAGTACAATCCAAGACCACCAAACCTTTAATAGTTATAGGGATCTGAACTTCTTTAAATACAATGAACTAGAGATTAGTACAACCAATTTTAGCAAGAGCATCAACACACATATTACCTTCACACAAGATATGATAAATCTTATAATTGAGACAAGATAAGCCTTATTTAATATTTTTATGTTGACCTCATTTGTATATGAGGTCACTAGGATCTATCTGGTGACCCAATGATTGACAGGTATCCACTTGCCAATCATATAGGTCACAGTCAAAATCTGATCTAATCCTGACTAAGTCCAATTCTACTTTTAAATTCAATCTCCAGTCCTATTTTCAATCAACTTGCAATCAACCTTCAAGTCATATTCAATCAATCTCAATCATTTATTTGATTTTTATTAATGTGGATACTTAAAACTCATCCATTAAAGTCAAAAATCCAATCCAAATTTAACACTCCACAAAATTCCAGGGTTAAAGACCTGGGTCTTGAAACCCTTTATGGATGATTTTTCTTCCATATTGAAATCCAATCAAATGATATCTGATTTAGGGTCTATCAATCGCATATTATTTAGATATGTATCTAAGATCAACCTACAAAATTTGAACTCAATCTGAGGCTCCTAGTCCTAGAAAATGAATTGATTTTTAAAGGATGTAAAACCTTTACATATTTACAACCTATACCACTGACTTACCATCCAGTGGAATTTGACCTTGGGACTTTCCCCAAAGACTCTAACCACATCCATGGAATCTAATATGGCATGTTGACCAGTAATATGCACTTTGTTGGACTCAATTTGTCCTAGAGTTGACCAGGGGTCAAAATGACCAAAATACCTTTAAGTGGATTTTTGATATTTTTCCCAAAATTCAATATGGCCTAGCCATATTAAACCTCAACAACCTATTCAAATGAAACTTAAATGTCATTAGGGATACATTGAACCCAAACCCATCCTATGGTTTGACCAAGTTGATCCAGTCAACCAGTAATATGCACTTTGTTGGACTCAATTTGGCCTAGAGTTGACAAGGGGTCAAAATGACCAAAATACCCTTTAAATGGATTTTTGGTCTTTTTCCCAAAATTAAATATGGCTTAGCCATATGAAACCTCAAAAACCTATTCAAATGAATCTTAAATGTCATTAGGGATACATTGAACCCAAACCCATCCTATGGTTTGACCTAGTTGATCTAGTGAACCATGGCTGACCAAAGTGCCCCTTAAGGATTTAAACACCCATTTCAAACCAAATGAATTCCTCTTGACTTGAAACCATTTTCATTTAGTTCATACGATCAAATAAAACTCAATGGATCCAACCCTTGATCCTAGGTCAACTTGGTTGACCAAGTCAACCAAGTTTGACAAAACCTTCGATATACTTTTAGCCTTTTCAAACCCCTTAACCAAGGATTTTTCAAACCCCATTAGGTCTCTAAGAAAACTTCCTTGAGATCCCAAGGCTTTGGGATCACTTGGGTTAGCCATTTGGCTTGACCCAAGTGCCCAAAGAGAGGTCTTTCTTGATCCAAACTCCACTCTAAGACAAATTGGATCAAACCAATGGTGTTATTAGGTTCCCCATAACCCCATGCACCTTCCCTAGTTAACCCAGCCCTAGCTTGGGTCAACTTAGGTTGGGAATTGGGCTAGCTCAAAGTGGTCAAAACCACTAAGGGTTGAGCCATTTCCCAACTTATGCCTCTCCAAGCTCAATCAACACTTTCATTGGGTGGCCATAGGTCTCACACCTATCATAGTCAACCTAACCCTTGGGCTGACTTGGGTCAATCCTTAGGCCATACCAAAATGGTCAAAACCACTTTCACCTGAGCCTATTTCTTTTACAATCCACTTCAAGCTAAATTTCCACTTGCATTGGATGCCCCAGACTCAACATACTTTCCCTACAAAACCCAGCCCCTCACTCAACCTAGGCTTGACCTAGGTTGACCTAAACCATGCTTTTTTGGGTTAACCCGAGCCCCATTATTGAATTGGGCTACCTCCAGCCCAATTGAGCCCCTGGTTGGGCTCGCCTGATCTCTAATATCCTTTCCAACTTTGCTTGACCCAACCAGAGGCTTGCGATGGCCGGATTGAATGGAGAATAATCTTTAGTGGCCCCCCTTCTTGAGCTCTTGTTGAAGCTTCCCCAATGCCCGAGTTTGACTCCTTTGAGCTCAAAATTACTCCCCATGATGTCTCCTTCTACTTTATGGACATCCAATGGCCTACCCAGTCAATCCTAGTCATGGCCACGGGGTCATTTGAAAAGGGCTCCCTCACATAGACATCCCCATTCATTCCCAGTGTTTTGAAATTGATCCCTAGAGCCCTCTGAGTAGTCCTATAGTGTTCCACAACTTCCTAGCCTTCCACAGCCATCATCCAGAGTGAACTCTGATGAAAACTCTTCACTCTCCACTCGAACTTCTACCTCAGGTGATCCTCCGATCGAGATGTCTAAAGGAGAAGTGTTCTTCATCTCTCCCTAAAGCTTCTCCATAAAAAAACCAATTCTTAGGGTTATTTACATGTTGAGAATCCTTTCCCGATCTCCCTAGCTAGGTAGTCCGGTTAAGTGCGAAGAAAACTTTCAATCCAATGGATTTTCACCGTTGGATTGAAAGCTTTCACTATCCTAATCCTTCCTATGAAATTTTGAAGGAGTCGTAGGAGGGTCTCTTAGATAATCCTGGAGAATGTCTATAGCTTTAGGTTTGTGCGGGAGGTCAAAGACGTAATCTTAGCTGTTGATTTCAATCAACGGTTCATATTATATCCAGCAATTTTGGAGTCATTTTGATCGTAGCCATTCATTCAATGATCCAACAGCTATATTTAATCCTATATTTACACAATTAGCCCCAATGATTGGCTCACCAATCAAATGGTGCCCATGTGTAAAGCGTCGGTTGGCTATATAAATCCATATTTAATTTCATAATAAATTAAGGGAAAATTCTAAAATTGATCTCCTAATCCACTTAACCAAATTAGGAGTTCTTAGGATGATTGAAAATATCACAGGGAAATCTTTAAAAGCCTCATGGTTCTAAGCTATAATTATTTATGTGTTTATCTCAATTCCAGTAATAACATTTATTATATTTTAGTATTTATGGTAAAATTATATGTCCTTATAGATTGGAACTTTGGGATCTCAATATTTGGCATGCTAAACACATGCCCAAAATTTCTCCCATTTATTTGATGTGTTTAAGGGCACTTTCATGTCAATATTTGGCATAGGGGTAATGGTTTGACCCCTAAGTTCAAATTGATTGTTAATTCAACGATCTATCCAATGAGATTTAGGATTAGTGATTTTGTGAGTTAATTAAGTTTATGATAGGGAGTTTAGAGCCATTGATTTCACCTCCTCCCTTGCCCTAGGTAGTGAGCTAGGATTTTTTTTTAAGATAACCTAGAGGTTACCTTAGGTGGTTTGGTTGAAACCCTTAGAGGAATCAATGTGAGCCCAAATTTATTGGCATTAGGCCTTGAGTTTATTTGGATTCATGGCCCAAGTTCCACTATAATTGGTGCCCATTTGATCCATCAACTAGGGAACTTAAAATACATTCTTAGATTTGACCTAGAATCTTTATTAATTCATATTAAATCCTAAAAATTCACATAGGACCTATAATTCCCCATAATTGAACCCTTAATTCATGAAAATTAAAATCCCTTTGATTAGACCATTGATTTAAGTATAATATAATTTATAAAGAAAACCCATAATGAGTTAATTTAATTAAAAAATTCCAAAAATTGCTTGAACACTTGGAAACATTTCCTTAGGTATTTTCTAACCTTTGGGGGTGATTTTAAGGAGTTTGGAATTGATTTGAATAACAACTCTAAAATCGCCTCTAATTAAATAGTTATAAAAATTTCAGAAATAATCAAACTTTAAAAAATCATAAGTAATGCTAGAAAAATCTAAATTAATCAAAATTAGTAATATTCAATTCCAATCAAAACCTAGTCTTTTATAAAAAAATCAAACCTTCAAAATTAAGTCAAAGTCAATATTCAATTCCAAACGAAACCTAGTCTTTTATAAAAAAATCAAACCTTCAAAATTAAGTCAAAGTCAAAAAGTTAACTTTTAAGTTAACTATACTTCAAAACTAGGTCAAACTTCAAAAAAATGATAACTTAATGTAGAAATTTCCAAATTGAGCAAACCTAGAGTCTAA
>NW_021319178.1:25177109-25180006 GCF_001605985.2 Dendrobium catenatum
GAGCCCCAGCCCTACACCAAGCCTCCTCTTCCTCACGCACGCTCTCTCCTCCCTCTCTCGTTCTCTCTGTTCTGAACCGACGGGCCGAAGCCCCTTGGAGTTCGCGAGCTCTAGCTAGACCGAACCCGACTTCTCCTCCTTCCCATATCTCTCTTGCTCACGGAAATCAGCCAGCGACGCCAGCAAGTGCCCGAGCTCCTCTTCCTTGCAAGGTACGCTTCTTCTTCTTCTTCTCCCTTTTCTTCTTCTTCTTCTTCTTCTTCTTCTTCCTCTTCTTCTTCTTTTCTTCTTCTTCTTCTTCTCCTTTTTTCTTCCTCTTTGTTTCTTTTTGTTTTCTTCTTCTTTTCCTTCTTAATCTTCTTCCTCTACTTCAAATTCCAGCATTTCCTCAAGGGTTACTTTTAGATATTGTGGTTAATTTAGTTGATGTTAGATCATTTTAATGCAAGTCTTATGTGAGTTGTATGGTGTGTATGTCATCACACTCTTTTCTTTTCTCTTATCTTTAACAAATGCCCCTAGTCTTTGTGATTGATCTCATAACAGCTTGTATAATTAGTTTGGTATAATGTGTTGATTTGAGTAGTTAGTTGGTATGTGGATTTATGCCTTTGATTTGTGCCATTCGAATTAAAATTTTAGGTGTGAACCTTAACATTCATGAGAGGTAGTGTTGTTTTTCTCTATAAAATCTTGCACACCAAGTATTTGGTGAAATGTCTTTAATAGGTTTTTTTTTTTTTGTGATACTTTGTGGATGACTCATGAGGTATGGGAAGCTACTTGACCAAGTATGGGATGGACATCTTTCTTTACATAAGTTTAGCAACTATTTCGGTTTATTAAATCCTCTCCAAAGTTTCTCTAGCAAAGAGTTGAATGCCTTCTTGATATTGATGATTTTGTAAGGAGTTTTGTTGAGTCATATCCTAAGTTTTGATTGACGACAAGTTTGAGTTATCATAATATTTTCTATGCCTCAATATGTGGATTTTATGTGGAGGGTTGTATTAGGTTTTGGTTCAATGAATTACATAAATGATGCGATGCTCATTATCTAACGATTTTATGATCATTATTTCAGTTTCTTTTTTTAAGGAAATGTACTTATGCATTTATTTGATAGAAAATAATTGAAAAAAATGCATCCTTCTACTTCACTTGCTATCACTTCTTCTTCAAAAATCTGAGAATGAAGCTTATCTAAAATTCATTTTTTTTATATATTGGGTGCATGTCTTCTTGTTGAGGTAATCAGTACATGAAGCATGAGAGTTCTTTATGATGACTTGCTCTATGTTACATGAATTAAAGTTATGTGTGGATCATGGGAAAATTAGGAGAAGTTTTTTTTTTTAAATATGCATACAAGCCATTTGTGACGATGTCTACTAGAAGTTGGTAGAGGTTTTCCTTGGTAAAGAAGAGAAATTTCATGGATTTATTTAGGAAGTTTGCATTGCCAGCATAAGTTAATCCCATGGAGTTAGTGTCCTTCTCTTCTATGGCCATTGCAAGGTGTAGTTAATGTGATATGTGGAGGTCCCATGCACTTTACTCAATGAATGCTCACTACATGAAAGTGTTATGAGCTTGCAAGCAAGTATTATCATATCCATATCTCTTATCTCATTCATTTGGTTCTCTTTTATCTTTCAAAAATAATAACGATTATGTATGGTGAAATGCTCTTGGATAAGATTGGTGATATTTTGATTTGAGATGAAGCTTTACTCTAATCGCAACTCATGGACCATGTGGTGATTTCATAAATGCTTTATATGACCAACACTTTGTTTATAGTAAATGTTGATGAGTCTCAAGCAAGGATCTTGGGTGATAGTTGCCAACGAAATGCGTATGCGAACTTTTCACAAATGACTATGGGCGCAGATACTAGTTCTATGCAAAATTCCTGCACCTTTTTTTGGAGTGTTCCGTATTGGTTTGGGGAAAAGAATGCAGATTTTTTTAGGGTTCTTGTCACTGTTTTTATGCAATAATTTCTATGACACTTGGGCGGATCTTTTATTGCACTTCTATGGAAATTCCTACAGCTTTTTGTAGAACTTTTGCCACTGTTTTTGGTAAGAAACAAGTGCAGTTTTTTTACTGTTTTAGGCTCCAAATGGCATTAAGTAGCAAAGCATGCGCGGATTTTCTTATTGTTGTAGCCTACAAATTGTGTTAGAAATGAAATAATGCAAAATTTTCAATTGTTTTATGCTCCAAGTTGAGTTGTAGACAAGTTAGATGCAAAGTTTCATTAGTCTTGTGCCTCAAATTGAGTTAGAGGATGACTAGATGCATATTTTCATTTGTTCCATGCCTCAAACTACTTTGGTAAAATAAATCTTGAAGAATGTCCATATGCTTGATTCTTTTGTGAAGATCTTTGAGCTTGTGGGAATTATTGAGGTATCTTTTGAATATATATGTCATTCTCAAAGTAAGCAATAGATTTATGTTCCTCTTGCGGTGATGCATCAAATGCTTGTTTGGCTTTTTTTTTTTTTTTTATTGGTTGGGAGAATTTCACATGTGTTTCAATTTTTTTTTTTTTTTTTTTAAGTTACGATTGGTTGGGAGAATTTCACATGTGTTTCAAATTTATTTCATTAGTAAAACTTAGAGAATATATAAAGTGATTGTGGGCTTTGTATCTTGTTCGTTGTCATGAAATCATATCATTAGCATTTGGCATTGGCAAGAATCGATGTTATGAGGGCATGAACTTTATCACATGAAAAAAAAGGTAATCCAAAGCATGAGTTGTTCTGAACTTTGTTATTCTCCACATTACATATTTGCAAGCTTCTTTTGGATATTTGTTAGTATATGGTATGTGAGATTGGCTTCATGATATAAAAATTCTAAAAGCTAGCTTTTTTTTTTTT
>NW_021319178.1:25180106-25199263 GCF_001605985.2 Dendrobium catenatum
ATTAAACTAAAAGGAGTAGTTACATAGTGTTCATGTTGTGAAAACGGAATTCGATGGCTTTTAGCCACATTACATGATATGCAAGTAAAAGAAGAAGAGCTAGTTTGTAATTCTGGAATAAGTTTGGATAAAACTGCCATTGCTCGAGAATGGTCATGACCAAGCCGAGCATGCCAGATAGCAGTTGGAGTGATGGTTGTATGAAGAGCAGCTTGAGGTGGACTGAATTGCGCTTTGATGGGGTAGTTGCCACTATGATTATGGCCACGATGGATGATGGAGTTGTCCCGAAGATCCTTGATGATAAAAACCACCGGGATGAAAAGAAATAGAGCAGAAATTGTCAGTGACAAGTTTCAATATGGATAGAAGATTGTGTGACAATGAGGGAACATGAAGAAGATGAGTAAGTTTTAGCTTACGATTGGTTTCAGGTAGAGGTAGGATACCAGATCCGTTGTGTTGTATGGGTAGGGAGGATCCGCTTGCTGTAGAGACATTGTCTGATCCATGGTATGCAGTCGGTTGTTGCACACTGATGATGTCAGGCGTAAGATGAGCTGAGGCTCCAGAATCTAAAATCCAATCCGTGGAGGTCGGAGTCTGAGTCTGAGTAACGTAGAATCGGGTGTTGGCATTCTGAGAATCTGTGTAATTTGAGTTATATCTATGCCAGCAAGACAATGCCGAATGTCCTATCTTCCCACATATCTGGCAATTGGGTCGCGGAGATGAACTGGAACGAGTCGACAGCTTAGGAGCTTTGGAAGATGATACAGATACATTTGAGCTTCCTCCACGACCTCTGTTGTTTCGTGAAACAGAGTTTCTACCTCTACCCCTTGAAGAGTATAAGGCTTGTACATCTCCAGTTGCAGTGACTTCCTGTTGAATCTCAGTTTGAAGATTTATCTCTTCGCTACATAACAAGGAATAGAGTGATTCAAGGGATATGGTATGAGGAGAAATTCGTATTGCAGCTTTAAATGGATTGTAGGAAGGAGGAAGTCCTTTAAGAGTATAGAGGATGATATCCTCTGTTTCTATGTGAGATCCCGCAGCCGCAATGTTGTCTACCAACGACTTGATTTGGGCTAGATATTGCTGAATAGTTTGATCGCGCATCTGCACGTTGTGTAACTCATTCTTCAACTGAAGCACTCGAGATCTATTAGTTGGCTGGAGACGAAGCTCTAAGGTTGTCCAGACATCGTGCGAAGTTTTGAGATGAAGAATATACGGCAAAATCGAAGGTGATATGGTTGAAAATAAAGCTGAGATGAGGTTTTGATCAACTAACTTCCATAGTTTTTGATCAGCAGGTGATGCTGGACAAGTCAGTTGTCTGGTGATGTATCCTTCGAAGCCATTTGCTGAGAGAGCTTGCTGGATCTGCAACCTCCAGATAGGATAGCTTTCAACAGACAGTTGAGTATGAACCAGCATCTTCAAATTTGACATAAGAAACTTGAGAGACGGTGGCACTGTGAAATCCGCCATTATAGCAGACAGAGAAGACGGATTCTGAGAAGGAGATGTAGACGACTGAGTTTGCGAAGATCCACCTTGATCTGCCATTGATGGATCGAAGGTTCGCTTCTAAGCTAAGTTGCTCTGATACCATGATAGAAAACCTGCATACACATGTTAGTGAAGAAGATGAACAGTGAAAATAGTATGAAAAGGCTTGTATTCATTATAGCTCCCGCGGTATAAATAGACCAGAGGAGGAAGGATATTCTCTGAGTGACAGAGGCCGTTAGAAGGCAGAGAAAGTGCGAGCATAAACAGTGCCTTTTACACATGTGACCATTTAGTCTAATGATGATATCTGTACAGTCACTTCTTAATCCTTTGATCAAGAACCGTTTGATGGACATTTGAATGCCTTAGTGATGCCGGAATTTGGTGATCTTGGGCTCGTTGGATTCGACTCGTCGGGCCGCTCGATTCAGTTATAAGAATGTTATGTTTGGAAACTGTTTGATCATCCAAATTGGAACCACTTTATTATTGCTTTCTAAATCAACTTCTTAGTACACAAATTTCTAATTAAAAAAACTTTTGTATTTAAAAACTGTTTTAAAAATCAATAAAAAGGTTGACTCAAATGAAGCCTAAGTTAACAATTATTTAATTTAATTAGCAGGTATATAAACGAATCTTCCTTCCATAGCCTTATCTAACTTGCTAATCCGTAAATAATTTGTTAAGGGCTTTCACAAGGTGCTGATAATTTGGAATATTACTTATATTAATTTACGTTTAATAAAAATATTTTTGTTATGTTAAATATGATTTGTTTAATTAAATATTGCATAAGTCAATTTATGTAGTGATCATGGCAGTGTGGTGGAGACAGCGGTAAGAAAAGTGGCATGGTAGATGTGGAAGCAATCATTTGTGATGATGGAGGCAACTGGTGGAGATAGTTTTCATTTTAATTATAAGAAAAATATCTAGAAAAATATTTATCTTCAAAACTAAAAATATTTAAACAATCTAATTCCCACAAACCTACAAAGTTTAGTAGCTTCATTGAGGAGTAGTACTCGGATACTCCAAATTGTTATTGGCACAGACTTATTTGGCCCAAAAGACATATCATTAAACATTCGGTTTTCGTTTGGTTGGCATTAATGGGGGGACTGAAAACAGCAGACGCTCTTCAAATCAGGAACATATCTGTGCCGGATATGTGCAGTCTTTGTCACATTCATAAAGAATCGGTTACTCACTTATTTTTTGAATGTTCCTATTCTTTTTACATTATCTCTGCTCTCATTCCTGGATTGCAAAGTTTTCTTTTTAGGCCAAATATTTTGCAGACTTTGGATTGGGTTAAATTTGAATTTAAAGGTAAAGTTGAGGTAAAAATTTTCTATAAAATTATGACGTGTTGTGCCATTTATCACATCTGTAAAGAGCGTAATAGTAGGAGGTTTGGGACCTCCTCATTCTGTCTTACTACTTTACTGACTATCATTAAGAGGAATATGTTTGAAAAGGTTATGATATGGAAGAAGTCTTGGGATTTGTTGGAAAATTTATAAGGGGCCTTCTGGTTTGGCCCTGGGCATTCTGGTTTAATTGCTGGATTTTGTGTTTCTCTGATCTCTTTGCTTTGGGAGCATATCTTCTCTATTTCTTTATTATTTCCCTTCGAGAATCTGGTGCAGGCTTTTGTCTGTTGGTATTGCTGCAAGGTGAACTCACTGGTTCTTTTGACCGGTGTATTATTGATGTGGATATATCTGGGAATTTTTTGAGGACAATGATGATATATGCAGATCTTTCTCCCCTAAGAGGGTCTGGGTGGCAACCAAAGGATTTTGGGACTTCAATTTGACTGCAGCGCCTGAGTCCTGCTTCATGACTTTTCATGAAGTGCTGATGGTTCTTTTTTGGTTTGTTCAATTTGGCTTGGGAGCTGGGATTTCCTGTTTTGCTGCTGCTGCTTCTCGGAAGCCTAGGAGCGGAGCTCGGCGTGTCTATTGCTGCTGGCAATTGTTTTTTTATTTGGTGCAGCCTCTCAACGCTTTGTCATCACTAACCTCTCATGCCCGGAGTTTTTCTGCTGATTGTCTTCTAGCTTATTTTTTTTTTATTTACCAGCCTCTGTTTTGGTTCTTTTTACAGAATTTAAAATGTTACGGGTGGTATAGTTGGGGTTTCTTACTTTTTTGATCCACATAAGGTTTTGGTTTAGTGCTTATGCTGGATAGTTCTTACTTGTAATCTTTTTTTTTACCTGTTATTTTATTTCTTTTAATATATGGGCTTAGGCCCCAAAGTTTCCCAAAAAAAAAAAATGATGAACAAAGAAGGGGACAAATACACTATAGCACTTAACATATTATCTTTCTATAATAAGACATTTTAATGAGCTACTTGTGGCCTTTAATTTTACTCAATGGTGTTCCATCTACCAATCATTATTACCCAACTAGATTAGTATAACCACTTGAACTAAATTTAAAGAACTTTATGAAATGTTTATGTATGCTAGCTTATTCAATTTTTTCATGACTTGTTCTATATTCATGTGTCAATTTTTTTGTATGTTTCACATTTTAAAATTATGTATATTCAATTTTTTTTCTTATTAATATTCAAACATAAGCAAATAACTTAAAAAATACAAAATGAATTATGCAAATTTTAATTAAAATCTATAAATTTAATTATCTATATTAATTAGGATATATATGTAAATCATTGACATAAAAAATATATATGTGTTAGGCTCAAATAAATCTCAATTAGGGCTGACACTCTATAAGAAAACTAATAAATAACACTAAATAAGATTTAAACTCATACTATGTCGAGTCCGATAAAAATTCAATAAGAAAAAGAGTGAGTTTGAATAAGACAATAATCTGAGAAGGCACCTACAAAGATTAGTAAAGAAGATAGAGAAGTAAAGGAAATTCCATTCTAATGCAAAAGTTTTCTCGATACATAACACAGGTTGGTGGCAGACTACAACAGTAGATAAAGTGGGTTTGTGTGCTGATGTGGATGGAGCACGCTAAGGTAAGAGAGCAGCATATATTCAAACGTGATGTGTTAACAACTCCCCTCAAATTAACTGTCTGATTTGCATATAGTTAATTTGGTTCTGATAGTAACAAACATGCTTGCTGACAAAGCTTTAGTGAGTATGTCCGTCGGCTGGTCAATGGAGATGATGTGTGATACTTCAATTTCTTTGTTTTTGATATGATCACTAATAAAGTAATGGCCTATCTCAATGTGCTTTGTCAGAACATGAAAAACTGGATTGTTGGCTAGCACGAGGGCAGAGATATTGTCACAGAAAATATTGGTGGGTTGAGATTGAGGAGCTTGAAAGTTAGCTAGTAGGCGACGTAGCCAGAGAACATCGGAAGGTGCTACTGTTAAGGCTCTATATTCCACTTATGTGGATGATTTGGCTACTCTAATTTTTTTCTTCACACTCCAAGATATGAGATTCGTGCCGAGATATGTACAGAAACATGAAATGGACTTCCTGTCCTCCGTGTTGGATGCCCAGTATGCATCGATGTATGTTGTGAGAATGAGTTGGCCCGAATGTATCTAAGTAGGTGTTTGAGGGCCTGGTAGTCTTGAACGGTGGGATTGTGCATGTGTTGGCAAATAACATTGTTTGCAAACACAATGTCAGGCCTATTCACTATGAGGTATTGCAAAGAGCCAGCAAGCTGGTGGTAGAGGGTCAGATTTTCATATGGAGTGTGATCTGGTGTTGTTCGAGAGCCTTTTGGAGTAATAGTTGTTGCAAGTGGTTTGCATGAATCAAAACCAGAGGAGTGCAGAATGTCTCGAGCGTAGTGGGATTGGTGTAGAAATAAGCTTGAGGTGGTATGGTTGATTTGAACTCCAAGAAGGAGATTGGCCGTTCCTAGTTTTTTTAAAGCAAATGTTTGTTGTAGTTGAGATAGAAGTGTCTGAATAGTACTGGAGTGATTTCCAATCAGAAGTAAATCATCAACATATATTAGCAGGTAGAGTTGAATCTGCTGAGTGTGGTAAATCAACAATTATGGATTAGCTTTGCTGAACAGAAAGCCAAATTGAAGGAGAAACATCGTAAGCTTGTGAAACCTTTTCCTTGGATCCTTCTTGAGACCGTAGATGACCTTGTGTAATTTGCACACGCAATTGGGATACCTGGGATCGATGAAGCCTTGTGGTTGGTGCATATAGACTTCTTCTTGAAGTTCACCATGAAGGAAGGCATTTGATACATCAAATTGCAAGGTCGGCCACTTCCTTTGAAGAGCTATGGTGAGGAGTACTCGAATGGTCGACATTTTGACCACGTGACTAAATGTGTCTTTATAGTTTATACCATACTTTTGGGTATAGCCTTGAGCAACAAACCTGGCTTTGTAGCGATCAACTGTCCCATATGTGTTCATTTTAGTTTTATATGTCCACTTGCAGCCAAGGACTGACGCATGGTCTGGAAGTGGTGTAAATGTCTAGGTGCCCTGTTTTGAAAGTGCCACAAATTCAACTGACATTGAATTTCTCCAATGTAAAGTTTTGGTTGCTTGAGTATAGAAGGAGGAGTGAGAGCAGAATGGGCTACAACAAGTAAATCAAAGATCTTCTTGGGTTTGAGGTTGCTGGTTTGGAATCTGGTTTTCATTAGGTGAGAGGGTGCTGGGCGGAGAGGAGGAGAACTGGGTTGAGACATGTTGTGGAACATAGAGGTCTGCGGAGGATATTGGTTTCGCTGAGAAGGTGTAGGTTGGATATTGTTGTGTGTGGAATGTGAAGTTTGCTAGGGTAATGAGTTTGGTGGGGTTTAGTAGGTGGAGGTTGGAATCAGAAGAAGTGGTGGTGTTGATTTGGTTTGGGTTGAGGTGGGTATATGGGTGTAATTGAGTGAAGGAAAGTGATGTTCATGAAAGATAACGTGGCGGGAAATGTGGAGTTTTTGAGTTTGAAGATTGTAGCAGCGATATCCTTTGTGAGAAGTTGAATATCCCAGAAATATGCATGCAGTGGAACGAGGTGTGAGTTTTTGATGTGCTTGAGGTTGAAACCATGGAAAACATAAGCAACCAAAGGTTTTTAGATGCTCATAGTTGGATGGATGGCCATATAGGATTTGGAAAGGGATTTGAAGGTTGAGAGAGGAAGTTGGCAGATGATTTATTAGGTAGTTGGCTGTTTGGACATCCTCAGCTTAGAAGTGAGCAAATAGGTTGGTTGCGTGTAGAAGAGTTCGTGTAGTGTTCAGCAGATGTTAGTGTTTTCGTTCGGAGACTCCATTTTTCTTAGGAGTGTAAGGACAGCTAATGTCACGACCTAACCCGACTGGGATGGATCCCGCTCGCAACGGGTCGTGCCCAAACTCAAACTGATTGAACTTATTCCAGGATCTGGCTTTGGAATTTGTTTCAGAACTTTCTTCCAAACATTTACACACAGAGCTACTATAAACATCAAAATACTGCAGAACAGATCATCTATCTTTTTATTCCTCAAAAAAAGAATCATATACAAATATAGCTCATGGCTTTCAGACAGAAAGAAAAACAGAATAGAAAAGCCATGACTGTACAAAAAATCAAAAGTACAAAATACCTATAACAGATCAGACTCTGAACTCCTACTCCAAGACTTTCTTCCCTTTCCCAGAACCTGAAAACCACGCAGAAAATAAGGATGAGCTACAACAGCTCAGCAAGACATCAAACCTCCAATCAAAATCCTCAGAATCCACATCAAACACATCAGACAAAAATCTGTACAGAAATCAGATCAACAGAATCGTATATCGAATCAGAACAGAACAAAAATCACAGAAATCATAATTCCTGAAATTGAATCAGAACAGAATCATACATATCAGATCAAATTAGAACAGAAAAAAATCATATCAGAATCATAAATCATATCAAAATCGTATGGAAATCAGAAATCATATCAATTCAGAACATATCAAAAGTCAGAACAGATTCCCTGACTCTGACAGAATCTCAACGGATTCTGGCCCCTTATACCTCCCTTCCCAGACACTGACATAATCTCTCGTATTCTGGCCCCTTATGCCTCCCTTTGTGCTCATGGCACCAGAACAGATGTGCTTATAGCACCAGAACAGAACCTATCATCGGATCCGGAATAGAACTTGTTTTCAGATTTCAGAGCTCATTTCAGATTTCTCTGACACAGACAGGATCTCACAGGATCCTGACCCCTTATAACTCCCTTTCATAGCATACAATCATATCATGTCATTTCAGAACAAATCCGGATAATTTCAGAAATCATACAAAAATCCAGCGGCATAACGGCAGTATACGGAATTTACACAAAAATTCCTAAATTCACAAATTACCAAATTAACATAGAATATTCACAACAACATTGCAAGACTTTTATTCTACTGCTCAGACAATTTTAGACATCATCAGAAATTACAGTCAAAATAAAACACCGCCGAATCAAAACTATCCGGTCAAAATTCTCCAGAAAATAATTAAAACGTGCGCACTCGGCACCTCAGGAACATACCAAAAGTTACGCGGTAAAAACTGAACCAATCAAAAAATACGGACGAAATTCGCTAACGAAAATGAAATCCGGACAGAAAAATCGTTCAAACTTCACCGTTCTGAAAATTGAGAAAGACGGAATGTGTCTTACCTTGCGTACACTAATTTCTTGAACTATCTCGACGGACAAAAACGGATCGGCGTTGCCCCGAAATCAACTTTTCCTCTTTTCCTCTTTTCCTTTCTTTCTCCTCTGAATTTCTGATATTTTTATTTGATTTTTCTCTCTTCAAAACGACTGATTTTCTTCAAATAAACTTGAGATCGGCCCGGCCGATCTGAACAAATCACTTCGTCCTTGGGCGATTTCTCAAGATGATAATTAATTTTCTTGGACGATAAAAACTCCTACTCTCTGTCTTTTGCATTGCTCTGATCATCCCGGGACGATCCCCGATCGGCCCGGACGATACTGGGAGGAAAACTTTCCTGTAACTTCTGTACACATTCTGTAACAAAACTTCAACTGATCGTCCCGGGACGATCCACGATCGGCCCGGACGATACTAGAGCAAAACCGATGTTACAGCTAAGCTCATGGAGGAATCCTTGAGTGAGGAGGAAATGTTTGAAAGCATGACTTGTGAACTCCCCTCCTACATCCAAGCAAAAAGTTCTTATATGAGAGGTGAATTGATTTTTTACCATGTTAAAGAAGTGTTGAAATTTGATAAATGTTTTATTTTTTGTTTGCATGAGGTATAGCCAACAGAAACGAGAGCAATCATCAATAAAAATCTTATAGTATCGGTAACCAAATAAGGAAGAGATAGAAGGACCCCAAACGTCCGAGTGTATTAAAATAAATGGTGTAGATACATGAGTAGCTTCCTTTGGAAAGGGGAGCTTATGGCTTGAGGTCACTTTACAGGAAGTGCAGAAAAAGGATTAACTTAGATAATGTGGTCATCGTTCGATGATGAGGATGACCCAAACAAGCATGCGAAAAGGAGGTGGAGTCAGACTTCATGTGAAGAGCATGGACTGGAGTGTGACAACTAGTTCAAATGAAATATATCCCGTCTTGATTATGTCCACGGAGGAGGATTTTGTTGTCCAGGAGGTCCTTGATGACAAAACCGGAAGAGTCAAAATAAATGGAGCAGTTATTGTCAATAGTGAGCTTTGAAATAGACAGAAAGTTGAGAGACAAGGAGGGTACATGAAGGAGATTTTGTAGTTTTAGCTTATGATTGGTGTCGGGTGGGGGAAGGAGACCGGCTCCACTGTACTAGATGGGGAGAGAGGATCCACCTGATGAATAGATTGAGTCTTGACCCGGATAAGGAACTAAGTGTTGCATATTTACAATGTAAGACATGAGATGCGTGGATGCTCCAGAATCTAGGACCTAGTCCATGGTGGGGTTTGTCTGGTTCTTGGTGAGAAGTGCATGGGGATTTGAAGTAGTTTGAGGTGCGTATCTGGAGTTGAATCTGTGCCAATACGACAGCGCAACATGTCCAGGCTTCCCACAAATTTGGCAACTGGGTTGAGCGGTGCCCCTTGGCATAGCTGAAGGAGGTCTGGTGGATACTGTTGATGGAATGAAGGAGGCTCCATGTCCACGACTTCTCTTAAAAGTAGAAGAATGTCCTCCGCCTCTCATCGTATACAATGCTTGATGATATGGAGCTACGACAACAACGACATCTTGCTGTATTTCGGTTTGTAAGTTGATTTCCTCGCTGCAGAGATGAGAATAGAGTGATTAAAGAGTTATGGTGTACGGGGAGGTGCGTATGGCTGCTTTAAAGGGATTGTTTGAGGGTGGTAGCCCTTTTAGTGTGTAGAGGATGATATCCGATCCTGCGATGGCAATGTTGTCTATTAGTGATTTAATTTGCGCTAGATATTGGGAGACAGTTTGGGCGCGCATTTGAACGTTGTGAAGTTTATTTTTCAACTGTATGGCTCTTGACTGATTAGTGGGTTGGAGGCGGGGCTCTAAGATTGCGAGGAGGAATCTTGTTCCATCATTCTGATGAAGGGAGAAGATTAGTAAATCATATAGATAAGTAAAGGAAATTGCATTGTATTGCATAAGTTTTCTAGATACATAATGCAGGTATTTTATAGAGAGCTTGGGGAGCATGACGTTGGAGAATGTCAGGCTTTCGTTGGTGGCAGATTGGAACAACAAGTAAGTGTGTGCTGATGTGGATGGAGCACGTTAAGTTAAGTGAGCAACATGTATTCAAACGTGATGTGTTAACATATTCAACTTAACTAAATTCATTTACCTAATGAGGGCCTTGTCTTCTAAGACTTACACAGTTTATTTTAGTAAATTCGGTGACTAAATGTGTTGAATATCAATTTTATTTGTATATTATAGTGGTTTAAGGCTTCATTTGGTACAGCTTTTTTATTGCTTCTTAAAAAAGTTTTCTTGTTATAAAATTTTAATTTTTGCACTAAAAAGCTACTTTAAGAAGCAGTGAGAAAGCTGTCCCAAACATAGCCTAAGTTCATGCTAGATAAAAATGCATAATTATTTGGTCAGACTCAGAATATTTTCAAAGAAATAGATGCCACATATATTTTTAAAAAATAGTATGTAAATGCTCTTTAGAAATGCTCCATGCAACATTCCTCTTTTTATTTTTTATTTTTTTAAGGAGAAAGAGGGAGAACTGAACAAGGGTTTGAAAGTGGATTTTACCTCATTGAAACGCTTCTCGAATCCGATCAGTTTGGTACCGTCTACGTTTGACTCAGAGATCAAGATTCCAGTGGCACCAACAAGTTCAAGTGCTAAGTAGTCAATTTGGAGATAAAGCTCACCCGCCCGGCCGACTCAGGGGCCTCACACTCCATCTAGATCCACCAAGTATACGAGGACGACCAAGCCTTCAATCGAGGACAAACAGATCTTAAATCTCATCTTCGATCTCTGCCTTGCACCTGATCCCTTTTCATACATTGATACCGACAGCACCTTTTACAGGAGCAAAGCTGCCGCCCTTATCACATAACTCACCAACGCAGCATAGCACGCTGTGATATCAAGGCTAACAAAGGTTTTGTGCAATTCCAATGGCGAACGCCATAGGTAATCGACATTTAATACAACGATGTGAAGAAGAAATATTCACTACTGAGAAGGCGAGAGGTCCATTATTCTTTACCCAAAGCTTTTTTATGGCTGGTTGCGACAAACTTTGCCAATCATAGTAGAAGCACTGGCCATCAATTGTGCCTGTCGATCATAACCGTCTATATAAAATCGCTCAAGCGATCCTAGCCGTCTAAGCTAAATAAAAAGGGTCGCCACTCGTGAGGAGCTACAGTAGCTTTACAATGCCTAGTGGCTTAGTGGTTGGAGACTTGGAGTAACTATTTAGTATTTTGTTAGAAAAATATCATAACTTTAAATTTTTTTATGTTCATGAGATAATAATTTTTTTATATAATCCTATATTATATTTATAAAAAAAATTATTATTTTTTATAAATTAATAATATTTATGATATTTATTTTATTTTATATATAGAAGTAAATCAATACTTTTTTTTTTGGAAAAATGCGGGTAACGCCCTTTAAATTAATCACCAAAAGTTACAAGTAAAGCAATTACAAGTATAGAAAACCTATACCACCAAAAGAAACAAAGAACACAAAGAAAAGAAGAAATGCAGAAACTAAAGGACTCAGGAAAATAGATCTACATCAAAAGGCATAAAGCCAAGCTCAAACGGGAAATCACCAAGCAGCAGATAGACACCGGTTGCCCACCATAACCGAATGAAGGGCCATCACAGTGCCCAAATAAAGCATTCCTTGTTTCCATAGGACCATCCGAGGATGCATGAAGATGTAGATCTGACACATCATCGTCCAATTTCTGCAAGCATCCATACGAAGTAGCATATGTAGAGACTGGGTAAGAGAAACCACCAGAGCTCCAGGACTTTGGGAATCAAAGCTAGGATGCCAAAACTTGCCAGTTAAATAAACCTGTGGCGTACAACAAACCAAAACATCCCAATATGGGATCAAAATAAAACTGGAAATGGAAACATCAGCCTTCCAAAAATCATGCCAGCCGACTGCATACAGAGGATCATCCCAGAATTTGTCCAAAAATTTCCTTAAGCATGTCATAATGATTCCAATTCCTAATTTTAGCATAAATAGCTTGCAAAATAACTCTTTTAAGCTCATCAGGATTTCTCCAAACACCAGAAACCCGTCTATTGTTTCTTTCTCTCCACAAGTAATACACCAAAACAGCCACCGTAAAATAACATAAATTCTTATCTGTTTTGGTATACTTCCGAACGGTCCCAAAATGATCAAATACTTGAGTAAGATTAGGCCTCAGGTAAAAATTCACCATATCCGGAAATAGAGCAGTAAGCAATAAAAAAGAGAAATCACATTCAAAATACACATGAGAATGTGATTCAATGTTGCCCAGACAGAAAGAGCAGGAGGGGGCCACCACAATCCCCCTAGAAATGAGAATGTCCGCCATTTTAAGTTTACCTTTAACAGCCATCCAAGTATAAGAGGCATAACGCAAGGCAAAGCCTTTATGCCAAATGAATTTAAACCACGGGACACTCTTTAAGTTAGAATGGTAAAAAGCAGAGAAAAATTTGTTAGAGGGGTTGGGACAACTAGACCAGAAAAGCACCGGCCCCTCCCCAACAATAACAGTTTTACTAATAGTGTCTTTCACCGGCCCAGGTAAAGAAACAGGGAGCACCCAACGGCTATGGGAAATAAAATCCTTCACCCATAGATGAGAGTTCCTGTTGGCCTCAATCAGATCAGCAACCATGCCCATATTACACCAAGGATCCCACAAGAACGATAGGTTACAGTTATGGTGAACCGAGAAAGAAACAGCAGGTTTAATGGTAGCAGCAGTTTTACAAAACAGTTTCCATAATTTTGAGGCAGCGGTATGGGGTGGCATCCAAGGAGAGTCAAATTTCTCCCTAAATTAAGAGCCAATTAAAGTTCCATTGTTGTACATTCTGAAAATAAAAGAGCAAGCCATGTTGTGATAAAGAGAATCAAAAGAAGGAAGCCCCAGCCCCCCTTTGTTTTTCGGCTTGGTAACAGTCCTCCAAGAAATAAGATGCATTTTCTTATCCAAAGCATTCCCAAAGAAAAGAAATTTTGAGCAAATTCTAGAGATTAATTTAGAACAAGCTTTTGGTACAATCGCTCCCCGGATCTAGTACGCAATAGTGCTAGCAATAGTAAACTTAAGTTATTGCACCCGACCTGCAAAAGAGAGGAATTTGACTTTCCAACCCTCAAGAAGAGCAGAAATTCTACTCAGAAGAGGTTGGAAGTGCTGAAATTTAAGACTGTGAATGGAGATAGGGATCCCCAAATAAGTGAGATTGCAATCCACTTCATGAGAAATTCCAAGGCAGGCCGAAATAAGCTGATCATGAGTGGAATTCTTGGAAAAAAGTATGCTGCTTTTGATAGGATTAATGATCAGTCCAGAAGCCTTAGAGAAGTAAAGGAGGGCCTCATTAAGAGACCTAGCATTTTCCACAGTAGCTGAACCAAAAACCAAAAGGTCGTCTGCATACATAAGATGGCTAATACTGAAGTTATGATAACGTATTCCAGAAAAAGAATTATGCTCCGTGAGATCCAAAATGGAAGACAGGCCATCCATGACAATGCAGAAGAGGAGGGGGGAAAGAGGACAGCCTTGCCTCATACCCGAAGATGACTTGAAAAAACCTTCCAAGGAACCATTCAGACAAATAGAAAAGAAGACGTAAGAAATGCAGCCCTTAATCCATGAAATGAAAATGTTTGGAAACCCCTTCTGCTTGAGCCTGTTAATCAAAAAAGTGCGAGAAACAGAATCGAAGGCTTTCTTTATATCAAGCTTAGCACAAAAATTTTTTTTCTGCCCTTTAAATTATCTTAACAACTCGGCAGCAAGAATAATATTGTCGATAGAACATCTCTTAGCAATGAAACCAGATTGACTCACATTAATGATGAAGGGAAGAATGGTTTTCAATCTATTAGCTAAAATCTTAGCAATAATTTTATAGAACACATTGCATAAAGAGATAGGACGGAAATCAGAAATGGAGTTGGAATGAGTACCCTTAGGAATCAGAGTAATGGCAGTAGCTTTGGCGCCTTTAGGCATCTCACCAGAGGAGAAGAAATGTTTAACTGCTCTGCATAAACTAAAGCCAGAAAGGTGCCAAGTTTTCTGATAGAAATCAAAGGAAAAACCATCTGGGCCCGGCGCAGAAGAAGCAACCCCCGCAAACACCACCCCTTTTATTTCCGCATCAGTAACCTGGGCCACAAGCCCGTCAATAAGGTGGGCAGGAATCACCTTACCAACAGGAATGTTATAGGAATTTCTAAGATCAGGGAGGGAGCATTGAAGAGGGTCTTAAAATGATTAATAAGAGCCGCTGCCATGTCAGCATGAGAAGATAGTAATCCAGTCAGAGAAGAAAGCACTTTGATAACATTCCTGTTCTTCCTAGATTTAATCTTGGCATAGAGAAAGCCAAGGTCATCCTCACCTTGAGAAAGCCAATAGGCTTTAGCCCTTTGAGAAATCCAAGAGTACCAAGCAGATTTGAAGAGTGCTAACTTATCACTAGTAGCTTTAAGATTTGAGTTTAAAATAGGGTTTAAAGGATCTCTTTGAAGTTCAGTAAGACAAGTCAAATGAGAATTTTTAAGCTCAAGTATGCAATTGGAAATGAAATTGGAAGAATTCCAGCTTCTTCTACGGATATTATCTTTGAGATCTCTCAAGCAGTCATAGAAATGAGCAATGGGGCTAGCAGAAATAGGCCTCTCAAAAGCCCTTTGGGTCAGCTCCCAAAAATCATCAAACTTGGTCCAAAATTCTTTAAACATGAATCTAGAAACAGTCTTACTGAAAAGAGCAGCATTAAGAATCAGTGGAGCATGATCAGAGCCCGAGAAACAGTCCACTTTATAGAAAGCAGAAGGGAAAGCATCCAAAAAGGCAGAATTGACCAACATTCTGTCGAGTTTGATGTGAATAGGAGAATCACTCCTTTGATTAAACCAAGTGAAAAATAGCCCCACAGAAGCAAGGTCCTGGATGCCCGATTCGAACACAAAACTATTAAGTTCTCCCAATCTATCATTGTTCAAGGGAATACCACCAGCTTTTTCTCCAGCGAACCTATAGCAGTTAAAATCTCCCATGACAATCCATGGCATGTCCAGACTAGAGGAAAGATCAAGAAGATCTTTCCATAAAACTTTTCTTTCATCAAACGTATTGGCAGCATAAACCACAGACATGTAAAAAGGAGGCATGGAACCAACACATACCAGCCCGTGAATGAGTTTAGAGGAAGAGAAAGACGGGGTGTAAGACACCTGAGAAGCATCCCATTTGACCCAAATTCTACCAGGCGAAGAATGCCAAAAATTATCATAGCAGTTTTCATTCTCAAACAAGGCGTGAAAGAAAGAAAACCTAGAGTCAGAAACAGAAGATTGGCTAATCTTAGCTTCCAAAACACAAAACAGCTTAATATTGTGGACCGCAATGAGATCTTTGCAATATTTGACTTTAATAGGATTATTAAATCCCCGGACATTCTAGGCAGCAATAGGCGGCAAAGACATGGTTATTTGTGGGGTTTGGCCTTCTTGGCCGTCTTGGCTTTGGCTTTCCCTTTCTTGGGAGGAGATTTAGTCCCCACCGACATCTTGGAGGAAGAAGAAGTAGAAGGGGAGTCTTTGGAGGTGGTCTTGGGAGGCGGGATAACCTTGACAATAATGGGAGAGGAGGAAGAATCTTCCTCCACACAACTACCATCCAGATTATCCACTAGGATAGGCTCAACGAACGAATCCTCCACCGGAAGAGAACCAAAACTATTAGCAAGAGTAACCTGTGGTGGCGTAAACTTAAGAACTTTACTGTGAATCGAGGAGGAAGAAGAATCCGACTGCGGGAGGTTAAGGTTGGGAATAATAGGGTTAGTCAGGATAGCACCAAACGGGAGATGTTTAGTAGGGGAAGGAGGGGGCTGGGCATTCTCCACCGCCTTAGGAGCAACAGCAATCTCAGGAAGAAGTTTAGTGGGAGAAGGAGGAGGTTAGACTTTGTCCACCATCTTAGGGGGAGCAGCAATCTCAGCAGTAATGAGAAGATCAGCCTGGGAACCAGAACCAATAATCAAAGGAGGATTAAGAGGAGCAGACAAAGGGGTCACGGGAAGGCTTCCTAGGAAGCTTAGAAGGATTGCGACTTTTGCTCCTACCCCTAAACACAGGTTTAATCGGAAGAGACGGTTTAGGAGCGGGGTTTTAGGGCAAAGAGCAAAAGGGTGGACAAGGGAGCCGCATCCCTCGCATTTGGTCGGTTTCCAGTCAAACACAGCCGGGAGAGTCAAATCTTCCCCATCAATTTCCAGGGGAATTTCTTCCGGTAAATCAGAGTTTTTGTCAACTTTAACACAAATACGAGCAAAAGTGAGTCTCGTTCTTTTTGCAGTTAAAGCATCTACGCAAAGCGGCTCACCAACATAGCTAGCTATTTTGGAAATACCTGAAGGTGTCCAAAGAGCAAGAGGAAGATTGAGGACCTTAATCCAAAGGGGTATAGAAGCAGACTCATCACGCTTAGGTTGGAACTTAGGGTTCCAGCGTTGCAGAACAAAGGGTCTTCCGAGAAGAAACCACGGACCACCCGACCACACCATGTCGTAGTCCTCAATAGCCGTGAATTTGAGCAGGAAAAGTCATCAGCAAGGGAAAGGAGGGAAAGCGACCCCTTGAGCTTCCAAGCTTTCTCCATAGAAGCCAAAAGCAGTTCGTAATATGGTCGAGGACCAAGAGAGTACCCGACCAGAGACAGATTCCAAAGAGATTTTCCTTCTGCAAGCTCTACCGAAGCAAAGGACAGTTTTTTCGCTGGTTTGACATAAGACATCTGCCAATCAGTACTAACTAGATAAAAAAAAACAAGTAACGTCAATCTGCATTGAATAGTCAAAATTGTTTGTTAATTTTTTTTAAATAATTAGTTATTAAAAAAATATGTTCATTAGTTAACACTAGTGCTGTTAAAATAATAAATTTTCTTATTAGTAATTTAAGCTTGCATTTACTTGATTTTTTTCCTCAAGGAATTATAGGTGTCTATTGTATACAGGTATATAATTTATACCCAACAATAAGGTTAAGTCTGTAGATGATGGTGATTGCTGATGGTATTCACCGATGTGGATGATCATAAGTTGAGAGAGATAGAAAATATATGAGAGCTCTTTTGTTCTCTCTCCCCCCTTCACAGGGAGAATGTAGTTCTATTTATAGGCTTTTTGAGATGAGCATTTTAATAAATTAAACCAAAATTCAAAATACTAATTGAACTGTTCATATCAATTCTTAGTTCAAAATTACGTATGATACTAAAAATAAAAAATATTTATATATATAGACAAATGATATGTTTGGGACAACTTTCTAGTTGCTTTATTTTCTTTTTGCATTTTCATTATTTTTTAATTTTTTTTGTGATGGAAAACTGCTTTGTACAAACATAATAGCGAAGTTATTTTATCCATAACAATTTCACAAACAAGTTTATAACATGTAGATAGACCCAAAACCACTTTCTCAAAAGCACTTTTCGTTTATTGAATTAAGACTTTGTTTGGAACTACTTTTTTATTGCTTTTTAAATCAACTTTTTAGTACACAAATTTGTAATTAAAAATAATTTTGTAATGAAAGACTATTTTAGAAAGTAATAAAAAAATTGTCTCAAATAAAGCCTAATTTAACAATTATTTAATTTAATTAACATATATGTAAAATAATGAATGACAGCAAAACAATTATTTTTTAACAATAACAAATTAATTTTGTTTTAAATCACAGAGAAATTATAAAACGAAGACCTTCACACATTCTAATTTCTGATACAGTTAAACAAAGTATATTAAATTAACTACTATGAATTTTTTATTTAATTTTAGAATGTTACGCATATTGATTAGTATTTAATGATTATATTTAAAAAGTGGAAAGTATCAAGCATCAGTTAAAAAAGCCTCATGCGCTCTGCTAGGGTTTCGGCTACCGGGGCGATTTCTATCGTGCTGCTCTTTGACTGCGCTTCCTCTCTCTGGGAAGTATTTATTTCCTTCCTTTTTTGTGCCTGCTGATCTTGATGGCTGGTAAATGTTTGTTTGATGGTGGTTTTCTCGATGGCAAACCATTGTCCAAGTCGTTTCGAGAGGCTCTTTCCGGTAATTTCTCTCCCTTTCCTGAACTTAAAATTTCTACTAATCGTGGGCTTCCCTCTTTATGGATTTCTGAGGTGGAAATTTTGTCGCTTGCTGCTCCTTTTGATTTTGAGTTGGTGGGAAAGTTTTCGACCAACAGGTTGTCTCTTGAGGCCATTAGAAAATTCTTTTTCAATTTAAAACTCCTTGGACATTTCTCTGTTACGGTTTTGAATCCAAAGAACATTTTGATAAAATTAGGGAATGACTTGGATTACTGCCCTATCTTTGCGCATCGTTCTTATTTTGTGAACAACTATTACATGTGTTTGATTAAGTGGTCGCCTTCTTTTGACGTGGATGTTGAATCTCAGATGATCCATATTTGGGTGTCTTTCTCGAATTTGAGACCTCATCTCTTTTCTTCGAGGATTCTTCAAGGCCTTAGCTCTATTTTTGGTCGCCCCTTAAAAATTGATCATGCTACCTCTTCTGGTTCTCGTCCCTCGGTTGCTCGGGTTTTCGTTGAATTGGACGTCTCTAAGCAGTTTCCTGACAAGGTTGGGTTGGCCCGGATAATTTGGGTTATGTTCAGTTGATTATTTTGGAGGATTTGTCATTGTATTGCTTGCAATGTAAATCCTTAGGCCATTCCATGTCGGAATGTAGTATCTTGCATCCGCATTTATCTCAGCCCTATTGCAGAAGGAAATTCCTACTACTATCTTGCTGGATTTAGATTTACGGAATAATATTATTATTAATTCGAGTCGTGACCTAGCTGCTCTGTCTCCTGTTGCTTTACCGCATGTGAATCTTATTGAGATCAATTCCCCCCCC